>NC_090651.1:300780726-301080726 GCF_040937935.1 Hyperolius riggenbachi | reverse complement strand
GTATGTGAAAGCCCAGCCAGCTCAGAGGACGATTTATCCAGCTTGTAAAAGATAAGAGAGCAGAGAGAAGCTGCACTAATCTAAATATCACACAGGCAGTGTGCAGAGAGGGGCCCAGAAGGTGGAGTTCATAGCAGAACCACAACACTGAAGAACTTGGCAGCCTTCCAGACACAGGCCGACAAGTCTGACAGGGGAAAGATACATTGATTTATTACAGAGACAGTGATAGCAGAAAGTGTTGCAGTAAGCTAGAACACATTAGAATAGCTTTTGGAACTTGTAGGATGATAAAAAACAGGATGCAATTTTTGTTACGGAGTCTCTTTAAGGCCTCTTTCAGAAAGGCAGATAATAGGCAGTAAATTCATAGCCTGCCAGCAGAGTGTGGCCACAGCCATTCCCAGATGTTCCATGTTTCAGTTCTCTGTCACTAAGTAACGCCACAGAGTATCAAGAGCTGATATGTGTGGTGCTACAAATGCTGCCATTCGGCTGCATTTAAATTGCTCCTGAATGGAATTCACGGGAGGCAGACGTGATGCTGAACTGCCTGACAAGAGCGCAGTTCAGACATACATCTGAAAGAGGCCTTAGTTATTCACTGTAACACCACCCCAAAGAACTCTGGCACCTGATTTTCCACTTTTTACCCAAAAGGTACCAGGGGCCTGGCATGCACACCAGCCACCATCAGGTACCTGTCACCTCTGCTCCCTACATCAACTTTGCAGGAGCCTACAGACAAGCTCTTTGATAAATTGATTGGAGAAGCTATTATTGACGTCCTACACTCCATTGCCACCTAGTGGCCAGCTGCAACAGCTGTCTACTATGTAAATCAGCCTTTCTCAACCTTTTTACCCTGGTGGAACCCTGCAAATAACTTTTGGATCTCGAGGAACCCCTGCAAACAATTTTTTGATCTCGAGGAACCCCTGCATTTATTTTGCAGGTGGCATGGTCTTTAAAAGTATGTGTAGCTGTTTATTTCAGTACTCCCTATTACACTGCCACTCATTATACTGTCTCCAGACCCCCAATTTAGTGCTTCTTGTTACAGTACCACCTATTACAATGTGCTCTATTATACTTCCCCCACGATAGAGGAAAATGCCAAGGAGCCCCTGCAGAGTGCTCAAGGAACCCTGGGGTTCCAGGGAACGCTGGTTGAGAAAGCCTGATGTAAATCATACCACCCAACTTTTTGAGTTTACCGCTTGCTTCGCTGCTGATGTGATCTATTACAGAACTGTATATATTAAGAGCATATTGCATGCAGGACATTTCTGTTGTTTAATGATCCCAGCAAAGTTTATTGAAGAGCTCGGTTCTGGACTATTATACCCACAGCATGCAGCATACCATTTTTCTGTCTGTGGAATGCTATGATGACATTTTTTTCATTGCTCCCGGGAGTCTAATGGACCTTATGCAGGAGTGTGTGGCTGATGTGCATGATTGCTTGATTGACACATGCCGGCTGTGTATTTGGCGTAGTGATACATCACAGGCTGCTCTTTTTAGTGGGGTTTATAGGGGATTTGTATGCAGTATTTAATTAAAGTGATTGATCTTTTGAGACTCTAGTGGATCATTTGTTTGTTTTTGGTCTCTGTGAGGCTCCCCTAATTAGGGTGTTTTCAATCTTGTTTACAAATACCTAGCGCATGATATTATTTTATTGGTTTTCCCAACTTTTTGGGATACCTCTAACCATGCTCCTACCCACACTTCTTCTCCATATCACAAAGAATCAAGAATGCATAATCAAGAAGTAATTTTATCATTCGAACCACACTGAGATTTTCTATCATGGTTATATTTTTTATTGTCAAATGTTAAAATAAAGAAAAACCATCAATTTAATTGATGGGTAAAAGTTTAGAGTCACATTTTTTTTATATAATACATATATATTAGCACAAATCTGTACATCAGTCTTGAAAGAAGGACAAATAAGGAAGAAGAAAAGATAGAGGGACAGTTGGGATCTATGTGTAAATGAATACTTTGTACTATGCTGGCCATCAAGGAAGGGACTAGGAGAACACTAACAAAGCAGGAAAAAAGGGCGCAGGAGCCCTTTCAGAAAAAATGGAGCTGTCATAGGCGCCTATTATAAAAGCCGCGCCCATTGGCAAAGAAAGGAGATTTAGGCGGATGGTGGTGGCCACTGTCGGGCTCCTCCGGGAGCTGAAATGTACCTTCCTTGCTGCAAATCACGACTTTTATAATGGTCGTGTTATGCAGCAAACAAGATAAATGTAAGCGCCCGGAGGTGCCGATTAGCGGTAATGAAAAGTAGATACATTTTGGAGTCCAGTGGCGCCTGATTACCGGGAATCATTTTTAAATATCGCCCGATAGAATCCCAGGTGCCGGGGCTTGCTGAAATGCATTGCATAGCGGGCCCAAAATGTACTTACTTTGCAGTAGAGGGGGAAGTAAAGGTTTAGGGGGGTTTAGGGTTAGGCACCACAAGGAGGTGGGTTAAAGTTAAGGTGGCCACTAACGATCCAATTTCTAGTGAAAAATCGTTTGAATTATCTGATCGGAAGAAAAATTGTTCACTGCACCATCAACGAACCAATCTTTGCTTCCTATCTATCACAACTAACAAGAAAATCCAAATTTTGATTTGACGAAAATCCAATCGGACGACTCTTTTTATGATTGTTAGTAATCAATTGTGCCCCTCAACTGAGATTATTTACAACCAATCCAATCAGAATTTCTGATCACTCGAACGATTTTTTGCTAGAAATTGCACCGTTAGTGGCCACCTTTAGGCACCACCAGGGAGGGTCTTAGGGTTAGGCACCACCAGGGAGGGTCTTAGGATTAGGCAGCACCAGGGGAGGGTCTTAGGGTAAATATTACCCAAAATTTTACTATTGGAATTCAGTAGTAGAATATCGCTAATTTTAGTGAGATTCTACTAGCAGCAAACCCAAACACCCTTTTTTCCCAACGCCTTTTTTCCATGTATGCTAACACTAGTACTGAGAGCCTTTGGAGTCTTAAGGAAGCTGGAATAAGCTGTTAGGATAGATACACATAATGTTCAATGTTCTCACTCACATTTGCCAATAAATATCTGCCTTTATATAAGCAGCAGCACTAGTGCCAGCGTGTTCACCAACTGAAAACTAACATAGTAAACAATGCAATCCTAATATTTACGGTAATTACTCTGATTTCCAATGGAAGAAGATTTTCACCTTTGTTGAAACACAAGCGGATTAATGTAAATATTTGATGACACCTTATATTTATTGTCAAGGTCAATAGTAAACAGTACAGAGTATCCATGAGGCTACCCTGTAATTGGAATTCTTCCCGAGCAGGTAAATGTTGATGGTCTTGTTACTAGGTGTCATTGTCATGCAAGTCATGGATGAGTCAGAGTCTCAGTAATAACATGTCTCAGGAACATATGCTGTATCATTATGTAAATGGAGTCCAGCTCTGCAGGTGGAAGAAATGGCTGTGATCATGTGACCTCTGTCACACACAAAAAATGAGTAAAGTGATTCATATTAAAGGATAACATAGCGCAAATATAAATTTAAAAAACGTCCCCCTTTGTCCTGACCCTCCGAACTTACTTCCTGTTCAGGAGGGTCGGAGAAGACTGTGCAGAGGCTGCCTGGCGGCGCTGGTCCTTGACTTGCTTGTCCATTTCTGCCACTCCTACATCCAGCAATTACTGAAAAATGGGGGGAAAGTGCCCGCGACCCCTGTGGTCATGACGCTGCAGTTCTGGCTCTGTGTGTCCCAACACAGAGCACAGAGCAAGAAGGAAGGGAGAGGCGTGCCAGAAATTTAGAAGGTATAGGGGAGAGACAGAGCTGCCCAATTTGAGCTGTTAATGGGGTGTTCCTAATGCCAGAGTGGGCGTTTTGCAGGAGTGCTTCTCCTGCAGGGGACAACCCTTCCCCTAATAGATTGCAGACAAGCAGCTTGTCGCCAATTTCGGGGGGCACAGCACGGTGCAGGGGGGGGGGGGGCAGAGAGCGACGCAGAGGGGACACAAATCCATGGCATAAAGCAGGGAACATGACTCTGTGGCCCTTCTGCCAGAGAACACCCCCCCCCCCCTTCCCCCCTGTGCAACTTGGTTACACTTTAAAGGTGTCCCTATTTCTGATCCCAAAACATTGGGAGATTTGCTTTTGATTATGCATGAAATGTTTAACTCAGCAGTGTTTTCTAACACAGCTCATGCTACAGATCAGATTGGATTGTACCAAAGAACCCTGTAATGTGCTGCCAGCACTGGTCAACCCTCAGGGTGGAGCTCTGTAATGTACCAAATCTTAGTGTCTCTCTGTAGAGCACCAAAATCCCAGTGAATCTATGTAGCGCTCCAATGCCCAGTTAAACTCTGTAGAGCACAAAATCTCAGTAAATTTATGCAGCATACCAAATCCCAGTAAATCTCTATACTGTATCGTATCATAGTGTATCTCTAGTGTATCATCTCTAAATGAATCTCTGTAGTGTACCACCTCTCAGGGAAACTCCACAGAGTACCAAATCTAAATGAATCTCTGTAGTGTAACAGCTCTCAGTGAATCTCTGTAGAGTACCAAATCTTAATGAATCTCTGTAATGTGCCAGCTCTCAATGGATCTCTGTAGAGTACCAAATCTAAATGAATCTCTGTAGTGTAACAGCTCTCAATGGATCTCTGTAGAGTACCAAATATAAATGAATCTCTGTAGTGTACCAGCTCTCAGTGAATCTTTGTAGAGTATCAAATCTCAATGAATCTGTAGTGTACCAGCTCTCAGTGAATCTCTGTAGAGTACCAATCTTACTGAATCTGTAGAGTAGTGTACCGACTCTTAGTGAATCTCTGTAGAGTACCAAATATTAATGAATCTCTGTAGTGTACCAGCTCTCAGTGAATCTCTGTACAATAACAAATCTCAATTAATCTGTAGAGTACTAGCTCTCAGTGAATTACTGTAGTGTACCAAATCTCAGTGAATCTCTGTTGAATACCAATTCTCAGTGAATTTTTATAAAGTACCAAATCTCAGTCAGTCTTTCAGAATACCTTTACCTATTTTTATTTTTGCTTGTGACAGTCCTGATTTTCTTGTAATATATTAAATGTTATTGTTTTTACTCTTCCTGACAGGTGCAGATGTGTAACGACTCGACTGACTGCCCAGAAAATCAGTACTGCCCCTCTCCACCTCTTATTGCTGAGTGTCGACAATGTAAAGACAATGAAATGGTGAGCAATCTAACTCTTAATAACCTCCAGCACTAGGGGAAAGCAGCAAGGGAGAAATGGAAGCACCTGTGCTAGGAGTAACCATGGTGACCAGACGCCAAGCTAAGCTAGGCAGCAGGTTACTTGCTGTGCAGAACGAGGAGAGCAGTGAGAATCACCACTGGATCGCGGACATTTGAGTAACGCTGAAGGGGCAGGGGGGCCGCGGAGCACAGGGCAGCCCAGCCCGAGGTCCCTGCTGAGGTTGAGGCTCCATGCCTTGCTGCGGCCCTGATAGCAGGTGTGCCCATTGGGTAGATTGTGATCTACTGGCAAGGATTTCTGGGTAGATCCCATGCCACCCACCTCAGTGACGTATGCATTGCAATCAATCTCTTACACTTGGATGAGCTTAGTGTTTGCACAGCAGTGTAGAGGATTATGATGTTGCAAGGTGTAAAGCCACATGGTGGGATTTTCACTTTTCTGGGGACCCTGGTCTTGTCCATGGCTGGGGGGATCAAACCATGGACGATGGGGATTATCAACAGGTGCTGGAGCCTTCTGCCTCAAATCTAATTGGAATGGGGCTCACGTGTCTGGAAGGACCCTTGTGTAAAACCAGTTGAGGAAATGGACATGTACTGAGTGGCAACCTTGTTAGACTCTCATGACAAATACAAAATGGCGGATATGCTACCAACATCACAGAGGGTTGTGCAGCATTTCCAAAACAGGCTCAGAAAGATGCTGTATTCAGCTTTACCAGGCGGTGGCACAGGAAGTGCAATTCACAGTCAAAGAGGTGCCTGTAATACTCCTGTGGCTAATAAAAAATATTAATAAGAGTGGGAAACTGAAACCGGCAGTTTACGGAACAGAGGAGGTATGCTGTCAATAGCAGTCTTGTGCGCCATGACAATTCCTATCTCCCCGTAATGCTGGAGATGATGCTGCAGTATGAACATCTTTCACATCCCTAGACCTGCTATCATGTGAATAAGATGTCTTAAGGTGCCCATACACAAACACCGGCTGGCCTTCATCATCTTCTCTGCACTTCCTGTTCAGTCCTGTGGGAAGGGGAAGTTCAAACATTAGAGCACCCTCTACTGTTTGAACTTCGTCTTCTGACAGGATGGGACAGGAAGTGCAGAGAAGATGAAGAAGGCCAGCCGGAGAAAGGAACAGCACAGACTTGGGGATTCACGCTGGTGGAACAGGTAATGTATTTCTGCTGGGGGGAGCAGGAGTGACAAGGCAGGTGGCAGCTCCACAGATTGTGACTCAATTTCATGCTGAAATCAATTCAAAATCCGTGTGCAGTTTATGGGCAGCCATTAGATCCCTCTCTGATTAGATTCGATCAGAGAGACATCTATCTGTTGGTCGATCTAGTGGCAATCGACCGGTGTATGGCTGCATAAAAGGACTTCCGAGGCCAAAGTTAGAAAAAAAAATGAATGCAGTCTGCATAGCCGCGAGTGCGGATGCGCAGCTCAAGGGCCAACCCCCCCCCCCCCCCCCCGATCCACGTAACAGGCTGTTTCCTGTAGCGTGGATCGGGGGGTTGGCCTTAGAGTTGCGCATCCGCACTCGCGGCTATGCAGACTGTGCAGCCGCGGCCTGCTCCGGCGACCATATTTATGCAGGCAGGAGAGCCCGACCCGGGCCGTGTGGTCGGGACCTTTTCGGGGGGCTATTGAGCGGCAGTGACCCGGCAGAACGGCACGGAGGGCGCGGACGGCGTCCTCCGTGCCTTCCAAACTGATGCAGGTATCTGACTTTTTTCATTTTCTTTTCCCTAAATGTGGCCTCGGAAGAAACACTATTAAACCATATTGAACCAAGTGTTCTAAAACAATGTACAAATAATGTCTAAGTAGCTGTGTAAACATTTTCCTACTTTTCATGTTAAATATCAAGGCAAAAGCTGTAATTTATTGTGTGTAGATTTTAGCTATGTTTGAAATGTCTCATTTGCATAGGTATCTCTGCAGTCTCACTTGCTAAGAACAGTGTAATATTGAAGCAGAGTTATATTCAAAGCTTGTCAGGTGTCATGTTTTACACACACAATTACAAATGTATCTCTCTGCAGAGAGCTCAGTCATAGACAGGCAGAGCTTTCTCTCTCACACACATGCACACAGAGTTAACAGATGCACTGTGAGGGAATTACCCCTCCCCTCATGGTTCAGTCTGCCGTCAGAATTGCCCTCAGAAAAGTGTGAAAGGAATTAGTTAACAGTAAACAAAGAGATAAGAATTCAAATATATACACCAGTAACATAGGAAGCATACTTGTGAGATATAATGCGGAAGGGGTATGGCCTGATTGAATACAAACACCTCAAATATTTGTAAAAATACAAAACTTTATTATTCATTTACAAAAAACTATGCAGAAATAACATAAAACCATGTATAGCGGAAGGAAAACCCCCAGCTCCCAAAGCACCCACACCCCAAAACCCGCTATACCCAGAGCCCTCTACTCTGATGAAATCCAGCCAATGGACTTAGTGCACATATATAATAATTCAAAGCTGCGCAGCTTAATGACAAAAAATCAAAAAATCAAAAAATCTCCAGAGCATAAGCAAAAAACTCAAAAATCAAGAATCAAAAATTAGGATGCAATAAAGGAGTTCAGACTGGTCACCTAATGGATATCAACATTCCGGTGTAGAGAGAGGTCAAAGCAAGGAGCAGGTATCCTCAACTCCCAGCACACCATGCCGACAAGTCAATTCTGACAGCTTGTTAGTTGTTGCACACACACCAAGAGCAAATATATTGCAGCATTAGTTGAAAGCAAAAAGTCCATATTGCAATGGCTCATTAGCAGACAGCAGATAAATGAAAACAGCGTTATTGCCAGCAGTTCCTTGCAAATCTGCAGAAGCACTAGGGCTAGTATGTAGCAGCATAAATGGAAACAAAAGTCCATGCAGCAGGGGCTTGATGGCCACAAGCAGGTTAACAGATGTAGGCAGTATTGATGTTAGCAGATCCTTGCAAGAAAGCACATCATTGCTGAAAGCAGGTCAAACAGCCAGTAGATGAAAAATCAGCAGCAGCAATGGCCATGAAGCATAATAGCACTGTATGTCAGCCGAGCATATAAATAAATGGTGTGTGATTGCCCAGTGGGCTCTTACTCATCCGGGCAGGTTCCGGCAACTAGCAGCGGTGTAGGCTGGGAGGAGGTGATGTCCTAGAGGAGCATGGGGACTCAGGTGCCAGGGGGATCCACCGCCATAGAGGACGGCGTCCTCGATCGATTTCGCCGGCTACTACCTACCTATCTCAATTGAAATAAACATGTTGATAGTGTTCCTTAAAGGCGGCCGCTAACGATCCTATCTGCCACATGATCGATCATGAAAATGCAGTGCAGTTCCATTTGTGAGTGCAGCTCGATCAATTGTCCCTCTGATTGGATCGTTAATGACCACCTTAAGGCCCCCTGCACACTGCAAATCCAATTTGCGATTCCGATTTTCCCCTGGATGCTATCAAAATAACAAGAAAAATGCAGCATGCAGTTCCAATTAAAAATCGTGAATTGGAAACGCATATAATCGTGTCAAAATCACAAATCAGATTTAGAATCGCATGTAGTGTGCAAGAGGCCTAACTTTGCTCCACCTATAAAGCCATTACATAGTTGAGGGTTCGCCTCTGGAGGTGAGGTTAGGGTTATGGTGAATTCAGGTGAAGCTGAATTCACCTAAGGAACAAATCTAGGGGAGCAATTCCATCCTGGTCTGCTCCTCCATCCTAGTCTGGTATGCTGGCTCCTCCTCCAGCGACAGATACAAACTTCAGATTTAGAGGATTATCGGGAGATCCTTCCCCTCACTAGACCTCCTCCACAACTCCAGCGTGCTCACTAGAGCGCCAAGGAGTGCCAATGACCCCTCACACCCTGGCCATCGCTTCTTCAGTCAGTTACCATCAGGCCGCAGGTTTTGGGCCACCTCCACCAGAACTTCCAAGGCATAGGAGCAACTTTTTACCCTCTGCTGTCAACCTCTTGAACTCTGTCTATGCCCTCCCACATCCAGTACTCACCCCCTCACTTTCTTCCTCCCCAAGGTTGCAGCCGCTGGACCGGTTAGACTTGTGCAACGCTGTTTTCGGAATGTAACTTGTTGACACTGCTGTTTACTGTGGTTTGTTGTACCCTATTCCTACTTCCACTCTGAACCATGTAAGTGCCAAACCCCATTCCGGGCACAACCCAATCGTGCAAATAGAATGTTTCAGATTCTAATAGGCATCAAACTGTGAGAGGCCGTGTGGTCATATTACTGCTATGTACTTTTACTTCTTGACCACAAGGTGGAGTATTTTCCTTTCTCTATTTGCTTTTTCTGAGCCTTACAGATTCTAGAAATACAGTAGTTTCAGAATGTGGGTGGATGGACTGTCACAAGGTTATGCGTCTTCATATATTAAAATGTCACCTAGCTAGTACATTGCCTCTCAGCACTAATACTGTAACATTCTGACGTTATCTGTTTATCTCTCTTATTATAGGAGTGTCAGCAAGATGAGGAGTGCTGCTCCAGGCAGGTTTGCTCTTGGGGCAGATGCACAGAAGGCCTGAGTGCTGGCACCGGTGGAGCGAGATGTGACCCCGCAGAGGAACAGTGTGCCCCCGGCTTCTGCTGCTCCAAAACCGATGGTATGCATAGGAAGTATGAAGGACAGGAGCTACACATTTATCAGTTCATTATTATTACTCACTTTGTTATCAAGTTATATATCTGCGACAGGCATAACTGTTCCCTATTGACAGGCTCAGTGTTATCATAAGGCCAGATGGGCATTTGTCTTTAGATAAAAATGTAGAGGCCCTAAGCTCCTCCCCCTTCCCAGTTTGCAGAGTAAGCACAAGGAGTGCTGTGATATTAAAGAGGAATTGTAACCAAGGATTGAACTTCATCCCAATCAGTAGCCGATACCCCCCTTCCCCATGAGAAATCGTTACCTTTTCTATAATAGATCATCAGGGAAATCTGTATGGCTAATATTGTTGTGAAGCCCCTCCCAAAGTGTGATGTCAGGACCTGTCTGTGAGCCTTGTTGCATTGTGGGAAATAACAGCTGTTTTCAACTGCCAAGCAACCAGTATCTCCCTCTGTGCATATGTATATCTATTAACCATTTCAGCCCGTGGGGATTTTTCACCTTATGCATCAGAGCAATTTTCACCTCCCATTCATTCGCGAATAACTTTAGCACTACTTAACACAATTTATTTATCTATATCTTCTTTTTTCCGCCACTAATTAGGCTTTCTTTGGGTGGTACATTTTGCTAAGAATTATTTTTTTATAAATGCATTTTAACCGGATTAATAAGAAAAAAATGGAAAAAATTCATTATTTCTCAGTTTTCGTCCATTATAACTTTAAAATAATCCACGCTACCATAATTAAAACCTATGTATTTTATTTGCCCGTTTGTCTCGGTTATGACACCATTTAAATTTTGTCCCTATAACAATGTATGGCGCCAATATTTTATTTAAAATAAAGGTGCATTTTTTCCGTTTTGCATCCATCACTATTTACAAGCTTATAATTTAAAAAATGTTCGTAGTATACCCCCTTCAAATGCATATTTAAAAAGTTCGGACCCTTAGGTAATTTGGGTAATATTTTGGTGTGGGAAATAAACAGTTAATTTTTAATGTTATTATATGTTAATTAAAGTTGTTTGCAATCATTCACACAGTGGTGCACAGCGCTTTTCTTCTCCTACTGCTACATTGTGCACCTACAAGCTGTCAGCACACTGTGGCTTGGCACCTCAGGTCACAGTGCCTCAGCCGTGCTTTGAGTGGCAGTCTCTTCTCTTCTTTGATTGTTGCATCATTGTGCTGTATATTCTTGGTTTGCTTTGATCTCTCTCTCCAAGCAGAAAACATGGAAACTGAAAGCAGAAGCCCTCTTTTACTCTCTCACTCTGCCCCCTAGTGACAAATGGCCATAAATACACATTACAACATTACTAATTAGAAGCTAGGAAATCTAATAAAGAAGAAATAAAAAGTGCTAAAATAAATTGGCCTAGAGCAAGCTTCTAAATACATTGTCTGAACTTGAATGAACTTGAATGACCACATAATTTCTGGCTGTCTAGAACAATCTTGTTGGTAGACATCATTGTATTGCTTGCAATTGGTAGGAGTCATTTAGAAAACCTTGTTGGTGGAAGTCGATTGTTAGTTGACGGTCGCTTGTTACAAAGACTTTAGTGGTGCGTGTGTATGTAACTTTAGTCGGGTACTGCTTGGTTTCTGAACACCTATTATTTCCTTTTCCATTCAATGCTTTGTTTCCTGATTACCTATAAGACTATTTATATGACCTACATTAGGCACCAAGATCTTCCGAGTATAGAGTATCATTGTATTTACATGCTGACAAAGCATAACTGCAAGTAAGAAAATAATGTATTTCAGTCAGTGTCATCTGATATTCTCATCTCATCCAATACACCCTACAGTGTTTTGTTAAACTGAATTTAACAGTGTTATGATCGCTTCTGCAGCGTTTACTGCTGACTGCAGTGGTATTGCAAACCAAACAGTTCTAATGTCATTACATGCATTTGCTTGCATAGTTTGGTTTGCACTTAAACTAGTTGCTGATTCCATCTGCAGTCGCTCTGAAGTTAATGACAGTTTAATATGCTTTTGTGTAAACAAACATAGGGCTCTATTCTCAAAGAGCCAAAAGTACCGCAAAATTTTACCGGTAAATTCCCGCCAGCGGTAAACTCCGCATTTTTTTAGCATTCACTAACATTTTCCGCATGTTTGCCGCATGCGGGAAAAAAGATGCGGAAACAGGCATTATTCATGCGGGAATCATGCGGTAAAAAGGTCGCATGAAAAAGTGTTTAAAAAAAAAAAGTTAAAGTCCACCAAGCACAGCCCTTAAGCCTCCACACTTCATTAAAGTCAATGGGATGCGGAATATATCACCTACTTCTTGTAGGTGATAAAAATTCGGTAATTAACGAAGAAAAGATGCGCCTGAACATCTTTGAGAATTGATCTTTTATTGCGGAAAATACCGACTTTTGCGGAAATTTTACCGCATGAATCCCGCACTTTTATCACACTTTTTCCGCATGCGGAAAAAACATGCGGAACATTTTGAGAATCCCAACTTGCCGGTATTTTGGGTGCAAACTTCCCGCATGTACTTTACCGCATGCGGAAACTCATTGAGAATAGAGCCCATTGTCTGCTGCAGTGGAGGGGCGGTCCCTTTCCTGCAGGCTGCATATCATTGTCTGCCTTTTCCTGCTATCAGCCTGTGATTAATTACCATTCACTTGTGTGGGAATCTGCAGGTCTGCTCCCATTGGATGACCTCAGTATAAAGAACTGCTTCCTGCAATGTCTCATGGGCTATCATAGTTTCAGACTCTATCTGTTACTCTGCTCGTGCCCCACCTCGTTCCTGGTCCGTGTGGACTGCGCTGACTCCTGCGAAGGGGTCAGCGAGTCCTCCTAGTTCTGCTCTTGTTCTAGAAGTTGCTACTTGCTTGTCTTGTGTCATATATTGGTTCATCGCCAATATATACGCATACTTGCGCATTTTGTTATTTTCCTTGTATTCGTGTTACGTTAATATATCAGTGTCGCTGATATATACGTACACGAACTGTTTATTTCCTGTGTTCAGTTAGTCAGTTTTCCAGCACGTTTTGGTAGTTTGCGCGTATCGTGAACACCCGTGCTGAGCTAGTTATCCTGTTCCTGGTCCTGTTTGTGGATTGCGTTCATCTCTGCGAAGAGATAACGAATCCTTCTGAATCCTGTTCCTGGTCCTGTTTGTGGATTGCGTTCATCTCTGCGAAGAGATAGCGAATCCTTCTGAGTCCTGTTCCCTGTATTACTTCAGTCTTAGTCAGAGTTCCTGCTTATGTCATATATCGGTTCATTGCCAATATATACATATGTTAGTCAGACGTTACGAATAGTTTCATTGATAGCTGTAATTGTAATACGCTAGGAAAACATACTTATTGTATATTTATCTGTGTTACGTTCATCTATCTCGATCCTGCTATTTCCTGTCTCTCCTGTCCTGTCTTTGTGAGGCACGCCATCGCCGCAACGCATTGGCTGCCTCATTCCAGTCTGTCTGGTTTTGGACGCTTGCTGTCGCTAAGTAATCGCTAGCTAGCAAGCGTTCATTCTGTCTACCTGTCCTGATCTCCTCAGTCCTGGTTTATGCGCTCAGCGCTACTTTGCGCTGAGACGTTATTACGAAAGTGTTTGTGGCTGTTCAGATCTGCACCGGCTCTGTGCACCACAATCTCCTATTGGAGTCAGTCCTCTCCTCCACTAAACTGGGGATATCCTGATCCCTTGTGCTGGTGTGTGTACCTCCTTCACGTCAGCTTATGTGTTGTATGCTGACTGTGGAGATTACACCTCCAAGCTTAACATTATGATAGCCCCATTACCAATCCCCATTGTGGGGGGGGGTTCCCAGCAAAAATGACACTGTTTGTTATGGTTCCTGTTCCTTTAAGAAATTTGAGAAGCTCAATTCTGAAACAGAAAATGAGTTTTTTTCTGAATGTGCCAGGTTCCTGGCCAATCCTGAGCTCCAGGCTACTCCTGTTTCAACGTGGGCCCCCCAGCTAGTTTATGTTTTATTTAAGGGAAGATTGTTTCAGTGGGCCTACGATGTCTTGGATCATACCAATTTAAAAGAAAGACCACTGGAATTTCTAGCGTTTGTGATCCATAACTGGCTGCGCAAAACCGATTTGCCTAGCCCTTTTGATAAGCTCCTGGCAGCTTGTCAATCAGCTGCTCCTTCTACTGCCTACAAAAATAATCAGCAAGCAGATAATTGTTCTGATAACTTTTCTTCTGCTAAGGCAGCAGGGTCTAAAGCCAAACGTAAACGCTCCAAAAGAAAAGCGTTACAATCAGCGGAGTCGTTGCCCTTGGCGACTGCGCATCAGATCTGTAATGAGACTCCGCCAGTAGCAGATAATGAAATTCAGTCACCATTCAGGGGAGTCAAATGGACCTATGAAACTACTAATGAACTTTCATTGCTAGCCAGGGAAAATAAAAGTTCTTGTTTAAATGAATTATCTGAATATGATTATGAAGATATATTACAGAGTATTGAACAGATCAATTTATTCGTGCAGCAAGGGAAATTTGCATACACTACAGTTCAACACTTGCTACAGGTATTGGAAATCCTTAGGAATAAGAAATCGGCCAATTACCTGCTAAATAACCCAATGTATGTTTCTGCCACTAACACATTTGCAAACTATGATCAGCCGGAATGCTCAGCTGTTAAATATGCATGGGATCCTCCATTTGAGAAAGGAGAGATGGAAGCCCTGGTCTATGAATGGAAGAAAGATGCAAGTTCATTTTGTCAGTTTTACAGTGCAAAGAGTGAATTAGTATTGAATGCATGCATTAAGTCTGCCTATAACCTAATAAAAACCGGTGTGTGTGGGTATGACTTTGTGGCTCCATTGATCGATGTGTGGAGAATGATTCTGGACGATTTTTATGCGATTCAATCAGTTGATACCAGGGAAGACGCACTGTCTAGTGGAGATTGTTCCACTTCCTCAGTTCCTGAGGACTCGCCTGCTTCAGCACCTTTGGCTGATTCAGCGAGTGATTCAGAGCTCCTTTTGTGTGAAATTGAAGTTCCTGTAATTCCACCCTGTACCATGGATAACTCAGTGTTACTTCCCAGTAAGACAGAAATTACTAATACTTCCTTAATCTTGCCATGCACAAATTTCTCAGCAGAGGACCCAGAGGTCCTGCTGACTTCTGAGTCCAGCTTAGCCAGTACTCATGAGTCTTTGTTCAGTGAAACAGACACCAGAAAAATCTTGCCTGTCTCTGCAAATACTTCTGCAGAAATTACCTGTGTTAATAAAGTTCAACTCCTGTCTGATCCAGCAGATGCCAATAGATGCACTACATCAGTTTCTGAGTCCCAGCAATCCTGTCCAGAAATCTCAGAACCCCAACATCTGAATTTTCCAATTTCACAATTGAATGGTGATTTAGATGCGCAAACATTGTGTTTTGATCTTCCTGTTTCTACACCTCACTCTAGTCTCATGAATAACTCACAGCGTCTGCTATGTGAGTCCGAAATCGCAGAATTATTACCGTGTTCAGAAAATGTTCCAGTGAACTTGCCCTGTACCATGAATTGTGCAGTAGATCTCTCCAATGAAACTCAGGTCACAGAATCATTATGCTGTCCAGCAGGTGCTTCCATGGTTTTGCCCTGCAATGTGGACTGTTCGGTGATCCTGTCCAGTGAAGCTGTGGTCACAGAGTCTTATGCTTCACCCAGTACTTGGGATACTTCAAACCCTCTAGCAGAACAGTCTGAGGCACTGCTTACCTCAGTTGGTGTTACAGTAATATTCACTTGTCTAGCAGCTGTTTTGGAATTACAGTCTGCTCTAATAAAACTTGATGAATTTCTGCCCAGCGAAGCAGAAGCCATTGAAATATTGTCCTCGTCAGCAAGTGTGTCAGATACCTTGCCCTGTACACAGTCTGATTTAACCAATGTTGTTGAGTCCCTCTCCAGTGTTGTAACAGCCGAGGAACTCCAGCCCTGTCCTCTGAATGTTTCAAAAGTCTTGCCCTGTAACATGGATAATTCTGACTCGCTGGAAAAAATAATAGAAATCTCAGAATTTCAGTCCGGGTTAATGAGTGTTTCTGAAACCCAGCCCTGTATCCTGGAAAATTCTGGTTCTCTGGCCGGTGTGGCAGAAATTCCTGAGTCCCCTTCCTGTCCAGTGAGTTACTCAGTTTTGCCTAGTTCAGTGGGGATTGCTGCACTACTGACTTGTTTTGCAGCCCTTCATGAGCTCCAATCCAGTGTATTTGATGAGTCTCTGTCTAGTCCAGAAGAAGTTATGGGAACCCTGTCTAGTTCGGTGCATACATCAGAAGATTTGTCCTGTCTTGTAAATGCCCCTGAACATGATTTGTTAATAACTTTGCTGGAATCAGAGACATCTAAGTCTAATCCTGCATTTTTTTAGTGACAATCCAGTAACTGTGAAGTCTAGTCATGATGATTTTTTTTTGCCCAGTCCTGGTTTCGGTCCTACCTTGACTGACTTTGAGGTTTGCAGTTCCTTGACATGCCCAGAAGTCTCTCTTGTGCCAGTGTGCCCAGATGTGCTTCGTATGCCAGAATGCCCAAGTGTGTCTGTGTTGGCGTGCTCACACGCTTCCCTAGTGGAGACATGTTCTGATGTTGCCGGTTGGCCTGCATGCCCGGAGATGGTTCTGGTCCCTAAAAACCCTGATCTTGATGTTTGTCCTTGTGACCCTGACTCTAGAGTTGCCCTGGGTTCCATAGGGGTTCTTGATGGTTCTCCATGTGAGCCTAAGGGGCGTTCTGACCTGTGGGGATCTCTTTGGAGCTTCCAAGTGTTCTGGGAGATCTCTGAGGAAACTTGTCCTGGTACCTTGGACTGGTTCAACGGTGGGTTTTGTGTTGGTGGGGACAGTTCCGGTGGGCATTGCAAAGGCTTTGGCGTTTTTGGACAGTCCCGGGAAGGCGGTGGGTATCGCTCAGAGAGTTTCTGGGGGCTTTTCTCTGGAAGTCGTGGTTCTGATGGGTATCACACTGAGGCTTGTAGTGCTGACGGGCATGGTTCGGTAGGTTCTGGTTCCAATTGGTCTAGTTTTGGTGAGACTGATTTGGGAATTTGGTTTTGTCGGACGGATCCGACCTTCATGAATTTTCAGTCAGATCAGTTTGCTGGATTTCCCACTTCTGATTTTTTGGTTTGGGTGGTTCAGGAGAAATATGTCAGTTTTCATAGGCGTCCAGAGGCCGCGTTTAAGGGAGGGGGTACTGTTATGATCGCTTCTGCAGCGTTTACTGCTGACTGCAGTGGTATTGCAAACCAAACAGTTCTAATGTCATTACATGCATTTGCTTGCATAGTTTGGTTTGCACTTAAACTAGTTGCTGATTCCATCTGCAGTCGCTCTGAAGTTAATGACAGTTTAATATGCTTTTGTGTAAACAAACATTGTCTGCTGCAGTGGAGGGGCGGTCCCTTTCCTGCAGGCTGCATATCATTGTCTGCCTTTTCCTGCTATCAGCCTGTGATTAATTACCATTCACTTGTGTGGGAATCTGCAGGTCTGCTCCCATTGGATGACCTCAGTATAAAGAACTGCTTCCTGCAATGTCTCATGGGCTATCATAGTTTCAGACTCTATCTGTTACTCTGCTCGTGCCCCACCTCGTTCCTGGTCCGTGTGGACTGCGCTGACTCCTGCGAAGGGGTCAGCGAGTCCTCCTAGTTCTGCTCTTGTTCTAGAAGTTGCTACTTGCTTGTCTTGTGTCATATATTGGTTCATCGCCAATATATACGCATACTTGCGCATTTTGTTATTTTCCTTGTATTCGTGTTACGTTAATATATCAGTGTCGCTGATATATACGTACACGAACTGTTTATTTCCTGTGTTCAGTTAGTCAGTTTTCCAGCACGTTTTGGTAGTTTGCGCGTATCGTGAACACCCGTGCTGAGCTAGTTATCCTGTTCCTGGTCCTGTTTGTGGATTGCGTTCATCTCTGCGAAGAGATAACGAATCCTTCTGAATCCTGTTCCTGGTCCTGTTTGTGGATTGCGTTCATCTCTGCGAAGAGATAGCGAATCCTTCTGAGTCCTGTTCCCTGTATTACTTCAGTCTTAGTCAGAGTTCCTGCTTATGTCATATATCGGTTCATTGCCAATATATACATATGTTAGTCAGACGTTACGAATAGTTTCATTGATAGCTGTAATTGTAATACGCTAGGAAAACATACTTATTGTATATTTATCTGTGTTACGTTCATCTATCTCGATCCTGCTATTTCCTGTCTCTCCTGTCCTGTCTTTGTGAGGCACGCCATCGCCGCAACGCATTGGCTGCCTCATTCCAGTCTGTCTGGTTTTGGACGCTTGCTGTCGCTAAGTAATCGCTAGCTAGCAAGCGTTCATTCTGTCTACCTGTCCTGATCTCCTCAGTCCTGGTTTATGCGCTCAGCGCTACTTTGCGCTGAGACGTTATTACGAAAGTGTTTGTGGCTGTTCAGATCTGCACCGGCTCTGTGCACCACAATCTCCTATTGGAGTCAGTCCTCTCCTCCACTAAACTGGGGATATCCTGATCCCTTGTGCTGGTGTGTGTACCTCCTTCACGTCAGCTTATGTGTTGTATGCTGACTGTGGAGATTACACCTCCAAGCTTAACAAACAGCCACGCGTAACACTACCCCGATGTGTCACCTGCAAAGGACATTGTTCTTCGTTTATGTAGGCACAGTGTCACTGTTCTGTATGTTTGGCAGTGTTTTTATGCGAATTAGGTCCTCAGTTCCCTGCTTCAACCGTTTTGGACTGGGCAATGTGTTCCTTCACAGATCAGTCACAAGAAGGACACACCGTATTTGGATCAGATTGTGCTTTGGATATGGTTTCCTGTCTACTTTACCAGACTTTACACACTGTTTGAACATTTTGTGCTACATCACAGTCAGATTGAACAGCAGCCAAGAACTTGTACTCAGCGCACCTCAACCATGAGGACTGTGGTTCTGGTTCACAATTGTTACCAGAACTGTCATTAAGGGGTTATGGGAAGTACTGATCTAGTACAAGACACATTCAGGGTGAAGTTTACATGACGTTAGTGTAAGGGTATGGACTCATGTTCTGCCATGTATCTGTATTAATGTACCTGAACTATTCACTTCAGTTAGTATATGGAAGCAAAGGATAAGGAATAAGTTGCAATGCAGTGTATAGTAATGAAAACGTATATTCATCACAGATTATTTAAATAGGAGGGGTTGCCGGAGGCAACAGGAAGTGAGAGCTGTGTTTGCCAGTGACTGCTGTGAAGAGCTGGAGAATCTGGTGGCCCTGTGATTGCATAGGATTGCAGAATACATCTCTGAGGAGCCTGAGAGGAACTTGTGGCACACAGAGGGGACCTTACTACAGCACCTAAGAACATTATTTGCAGTGAATTATCCGGGGGTTTCCTGACTGTGCGGTTTGGCTGTTGAAAGACCTGTGGATCCAGAAGGAAGCACTGAAAGCTGCTCAAAGTACCTAAGGAATTGTAAGTGTAGCTTACCAGTGACATTTTATATATTACAGTACATTGCCAGAAACATACTTCGCTTGGCTTGGAACTACAAATTAGGAAGCCTTGTGTAAAGAGATGGCCATATTACCTGTGGATTACAAGGAGACAAAGACCCCGCAGGAACAATCAGGTGCAGCCAGGCTGCTTCGTGGACTATGGGAGGATATTTAGTAAGAGCAAGTTGTTTTAGGTTGGACAGTATTACTGTCACTGTATGATTTATTATTTTGTTATCCGACAGTTTATAAATGCCCAGCTATTTATTCTTTATTACTATTCAGTAGACGTTACTCCTGGGTAAGAACTGTTGTCTGTGTCTGTGTGGCATCGTGCACCCTCTGTATCTGTGGGCCCACCCCTCGTGTCATCTTACATTTGGCGCTGCGAGCAGGGTACATTGATCGCCATGCAGAACCCAGCCGGTCATGAGGCATCTCCTGCTATAGCCCCTATTGCCCCTCCTGCCGTGGTAGTAGCTCTGACCATGTGTTTGCCCGCAGGAGCAATATTGAACCAGCTAGTACGGTTCGACGGCCAGAATATGCTGCTAGAAGACTGGGCCACTTACTTTAAAAGCACCCTCCGGTTGTACAATTTGACTCCTGATCTGCAACCCGATGTGGCGCTAAATGCCCTGGAAGGGGATGCCAGACGCACTGTAATGCTAAGTCCAGAGGAGGAGAGAAAGACTCTGGAGGCAATATTCTCGATTCTTGAGCCTATCTACGGAGAAACGTCCGGCACTGGCAGCCTTAGGTCCCGCTTATTCACTCGCTTTCAGCGTGAAGATGAGACTATCCCACAGTTTGCTAATGCTCTTAAAGAGATATGGGCACACATACAGAGAAGAGAGGCCAATGGCGCTAATGTTCTTGGAACTGGAGACCAAATCCTCCGGGACCAGTTTGTTCTTGGATTGCGCAGTCCCCCACTTTGCCAGATCCTCAGGTAACGTATCCTGGTGGTTGCTACGCTATAGTTTTACAAGGTACAGGCTGAGGCAGTGGCCAGAGACAAGGAGGCCTATTGGGCTTACACCGTGAGGATGCAGACTGTAGGAAGCCCAAGAACTCTCTCTGAGGAAGGGGACCTGCGAGAGACAGTGAAGGCACTCAGTGCATCCCTGGGAGAAATCCAGAAACAGTTGGCACAGTTGCAAGTTTCATTAATGGCCCCAGTCCAGCCAGATTACTGGCAGAGGAGTGCCGCCTCAATGTGTCCACCTCGATATCCCGCTGCTACAGAGACCACAGTGAGAAATTCTCCCAGGCACTGGGCTGGCCAGGCGCCACCTGAAGAGGCACAGTCATGGGGTCCTTCAAGGGACCGGAGAACTATGGGCCCACAGTGTTGGATTTGCCAAGAAAGAGGACATATCTCCCATCAATGCTCACCAAGGGGCCTACATCCAGAACAGCTGCCGTTTAACGGGAATCCCTCACAGTAGTGGGGAACACCGCGGGGGAGGCCAGGTGCCAATTTATTCCTAATGACCCCCGGGACCTGGTGGCTAAAAGCCCCTAACAGTGCAAACTGAAGAACAGATGGCTGGATGTCTTATAAACACAGGGTCAGAAGTTACCACAATGCATGTGCAGTTCTTTGAAAAGCACTTTGGGCACCTGTTGAAACCTGACAAGGGCACTGTGATTAAGCTGACGGCGGTAAATCAGACTGATATAACAGTGTTCGGAGTGGCTTGGATGCGGATGAAGCTTTGTGGAGAGGATGTCGGCAGGAAGGGAGTGGTGCTGGTAGAGAATCCGGCTCGGTGTGGATCTCCCGTGGTATTGGGGATGAATGTCCTAAGAGGGCTAGACCAGCTCATGTATGCAAAGGAGGGGCCAAGTTACTGGAAGAAAATGACTTCCCACAAGCCTACCCAGAGGGTATTCCAGAGGCTGATCCGGACCTGCGGTATCTGCAAAAGCACCCCTGAAGATAACCCGGTGGGAGCAGTGTATGCACCCATATGGAGGAGCCTGTATCGTACCCCCGCGTCAGGAGAAAATGATACGAATGCCTGTTGAATGGTGGCGGAAATTGAATGGGATAGGAGTGCTCATAGAGCCACTGGGTGTGTCAGAAGCTGGACGGAGCCCAGTGATTGCCAGAACCATTGTGACAGTAATGGATGGCCATGTGTAAGTCCGGTGTGTCAACATACACGACTATGAAGTTACTTTCCATGCTGGAGAGAAAGTGGCTGAGCTGCATGTTCTGCAAGGAGAACCACTGACAGGTAGACAATTTGCCCTACGGGGCCATTGAGAATGATGTCTGGACCCTGGCAGTGGACCAAAACTTAGTGGAAGAACCCACGCCTCAGTGGAATGGCAGGCGGATCTTGGAGCAAATGAAGATAGACGCCGATCAATTCACCCCTGATCAGTTGGTGAAGACTGAAGCAGTAGTATGGGAGTTTCAATCCACTTTTTCCCGGTGTGAAGAGGACTTTGGCTGTACCACAGCTATAGAACATGAAATACCGACGACTGGGGATACTCCCCCGATTCGAGAAAGGTACCGCCAGATTCCGCCCACTCTCTACCAAGAGGTGAACACAATGCTGTCTCAGATGTTACATAGTGGAGTAGTCAGAGAGAGCCAGAGCCCATGGGCAGCGCCCGCGGTCTTGGTGCGGAAGAAGGATGGGTCCTTGAGGTTCTGCATGGACTACCGAAAGTTAAACGCTGCCATGGTAAATTATGCTTTTCCCCTGCCAAGGATTGAAGAGTCCCTAATGGCACTACAGCGGGCCAAGTATTTCTCAACCTTGGACTTGGCAAGTGGCTTCTGGTAAGTACCTGTGGCAGAGAAGGATGGACAGAAGACAGCCTTCATCTTACCTATGGGGTTGTATGAGTTCAACAGAATGCCTTTCGGGCTAACTAATGCTCCGGGTACATTCCAACGCCTAATGGATTACTGTCTGGGTGAACTGAACTTTGAGTCAATTCTGATTCACCTGGATGACGTAATAGTCCATGCTCCAACGTTTGAAGAACATTTGAGAAGATTGCGGCAAGTGTTAAGTAGACTCCGTGCCCATGGTCTCAAGATTAAACCGAGGAAGTGTCATCTCTTTCAAACAAGCCTAGAGTATCTGGGACACGTTGTATCAGCTGAGGGAGTTTGTCCTGCAGAGAGTAAGATAGAGGCAGTGAGTAAGTGGCCGCAGCCTAAGACACTTCGGGAAGTGAAGGCGTTCCTTGGATTGGCTGGATATTATCGAAGATTTATAAAAGGCTTTGCAAAGATCGCCAGACCACTACACGAGCTCTTGAGAGGGACCGCCCAGGGTCCGAAGACACGACCCATATCATGGGGGTTGTTGCAGCAGCAGCAGGCTTTTGATGAGTTGAAGAGAGCCCTGATCAGTGCCCCCATCCTGGCATATGCCAAGTATGACAAACCATTTACACTCTACACGGATGGAAGTGTGCATGGATTAGGAGCGGTACTGGCCCAAGAACAAGATGGAGAAGAATGAGTCATTGCATACGCTAGTCGATCCCTACGGGACTCTGAGCACAATCCGGAAAATTACAGCTCCTTCAAACTCGAACTGTTGGCGTTGGTCTGGGCAATGACTGAAAAGTTCTCAGGGTATGTCACTGGAGCAGAGGTCGTAGTAAGGACAGACAATAACCCTTTGGCTCACCTGCAGAATGCAAAGCTGGGTGCCTTGGAACAGAGATGGATGGCAAGGCTGGCGAAGTTTGATTATACCATCAAGTACCGTGCCAGTAAGGATAACGCAAATGCAGATGCCCTGTCCAGAGTCGCCTGGGAAGTCCCAACAGATGAGGTGGATGAGGAAGATGAAGGGACTGAGATACCCGATCTGGGCCAAGTGCCACAGCAGCCACCCGTGGCAAGCTCAAGTGGGGTGGCTATACATAACATGGTGTTGCTGGGAAAAACTGAGGAAGAATGGGCTCAGGTGCAAGGCGATGATCCTGAATTAAAGAAGATCAAACATTGGGTGAAGATAGGGATATGGCCCAAAATGGAAGAGCGAAGTAGCTTGTCCTCAGATGGATGGAAGCTATTGCAACAGTGGGATCGGCTGCCAGTGGTGCTCACCGCCAGGTCGTGATCACGCTTACGCGTGGATTCACGACCATTTTGACGCATTCCGCCTCGGACACGCTAAGCCGTGAATAGATTTTCAACCACGAAAATCTACTTCGGCTTCACGTGAATGCGGACAGAAATCCGCATTCACGCTCGTGAAACCCGGTGCTGAAGTCGTGGTTTGCGGAAATGCGTTAAACTATGCGGAAGTGACACATTGCAGGCCAATCAGAGTGCCCCAGCCAGGCCCTAGCAACCAATCGCAGGAGGGGAGCTATGCCCTCCCCTCCTGAATATAAAGCGGCGGCCATGATGGAAAAGCTCTGTCCTTGCTAGACTGTGGTGCTGAGAGGATTATCTCCAGGCCATTGTTGTTTGAGCAAGTGCATTTATTGTGTTAAAAACAAAGCGTTTTTTTTTGCTAACACTGCTCTTATACTGTACACAGTTAGCTAGTCAGTGAGTGATTGCTGTAGTTAGTTGTAGTCAGTGTAGTGTAGTGGGAGTGTGGGAGTCTAGTGATTATTTAACTGTGTGTAGTGCAGGCAGGTTCAGTGCTGCAGTGTAGTCAGTGTAGTGGGAGTGGGGATTATCTGTGTGTAGTGCAGGCAGGCAGGTTAGTGCAGCTGCAGTGTTCACTTGCATATTCCAGTGACAGTTATACACTTGTACTATTTGCAGGCAGCCAGTCACACCGCCGGCGCCGCCACTCTCTGCCAGCGCTGTTCATTCATTCTGTCAGTGACCTTGTGCCATGCCCAGTGCCCACTGCTCGCTCGCTGGCATATGAGCATCTCATTACACAGTGTGACATCCTTGTGTGCCCAATGCATCCTTCAGTGACCTAGTTGTATATCCAGTGCCCACTGCTGTGCCCACTGCATCCTTCAGTGACCTTGTACTGTGCCCACTGCATCCTTCAGTGACCTAGTTGTATATCCAGTGCCCACTGCTGTGCCCACTGCATCCTTCAGTGACCTTGTACTGTGCCCACTGCATCCTTCAGTGACCTAGTTGTATATCCAGTGCCCACTGCTGTGCCCACTGCATCCTTCAGTGACCTTGTACTGTGCCCACTGCATCCTTCAGTGACCTAGTTGTATATCCAGTGCCCACTGCATCCTTCAGTGACCTAGTTGTATATCCAGTGCCCACTGCTGTGCCCACTGCATCCTTCAGTGACCTTGTACTGTGCCCACTGCATCCTTCAGTGACCTAGTTGTATATCCAGTGCCCACTGCTGTGCCCACTGCATCCTTCAGTGACCTTGTACTGTGCCCACTGCATCCTTCAGTGACCTAGTTGTATATCCAGTGCCCACTGCATCCTTCAGTGACCTAGTTGTATATCCAGTGCCCACTGCTGTGCCCACTGCATCCTTCAGTGACCTTGTACTGTGCCCACTGCATCCTTCAGTGACCTTGTACTGTGCCCACTGCATCCTTCAGTGACCTAGTTGTATATCCAGTGCCCACTGCTGTGCCCACTGCATCCTTCAGTGACCTTGTACTGTGCCCACTGCATCCTTCAGTGACCTTGTACTGTGCCCACTGCATCCTTCAGTGACATAGTTGTATATCCAGTGCCCACTGCTGTGCCCACTGCATCCTTCAGTGACCTTGTACTGTGACCACTGCATCCTTCAGTGACCTTGTACTGTGCCCACTGCATGCTTCAGTGACCTAGTTGTATATCCAGTGCCCACTGCTGTGCCCACTGCATCCTTCAGTGACCTTGTACTGTGCCCACTGCATCCTTCAGTGACCTAGTTGTATATCCAGTGCCCACTGCTGTGCCCACTGCATCCTTCAGTGACCTTGTACTGTGCCCACTGCATCCTTCAGTGCCGTTGTACTGTGCCTGGTGCATCCTTCAGTGACCTTGTACTGTGCCCAGAGCCGGGACAAGGTCCTCCAGCACCCAAGGCTGAGACACCAAAGTGCGCCCCTCCATCCCTCCCACCCCAGCTGTCACACACTGATTGCTATTACACTAAGAGGCGCCACAGGGCCCACAACCTCCCCAACACCTTAATATCTAGTTATATGGCTTGCAGTCACTGCCATGTATCCCCTTTTATTATTTATTTCTGCTTCAAACATAATTAGGAATGACAGCTGAATGAATTCTGCGCCCCCTCCTACACTGCGCCCTGAGGCTGGAGCCTCTCCAGCCTATGCCTCGGCCCGGCCCTGACTGTGCCCACTGCATCCAGTGATTCATTACTAGCAACATGTCTGGCAGGGTTTCGCGGGGTGAGAGGAAAGGGAGTTCAATTGCCTCAGCCACTTCTGGGACTGCTCCACGTCCAGGGAGAGGACGCCCAGCTGTACGTGGTCGTGATGCAGCAGAAAGGGGGGCAGCAAAGCCTGGGCCGAGTCAGCGGACGCCATTGTCCAAATATTTTAAAGTTTCTGGTCCCCGTGTGGTGGTTGAGCAAATGGAACCTGACATACTCATGGACATCATGACTTCCTCCCAGACCTCTACTGTGAGCACCACTCCCGCTGCTGCACTCTGCGTTCACACTGCCCGGGTCACTGGGTGCATTTAATTTTTTGGCCAGCACTATGATGCTGTGCTGCTACTACCACCAGTATGTTGCCATGGTCCTTCTGTACTGCTGCTGCTGCTGAACTGAACGCCCGCTTTGTCCTCCTCCTCCTCCTGACTCAGTCGCTACCACGGTACCACCAATGCACTCTGTCTGCGTTCACACTGCCCGGGTCACCGGGTGCATTTAATTTTTTGGCCAGCACTATGACACTGTGCTACTACTACTACCACCAGTATGTTGCCATGGTCCTTCTGTGCTTACTGCTGCTAAACTGACCGCCCGCATTGTCCTCCTCCTCCTGACTCAGTCGCTTCCACCAATGTACTCTGTCTGCGTTCACACTGCCTGGGTCACCGGGTGCATTTAATTTTTTGGCCAGCACTATGACGCTGTGCTGCTACTACTACTACCAGTATGTTGCCGTGGTCCTTCTGTGCTGCTGAACTGACCGGTCCTTCTCCTGACTCAGTCGCTACCACCACTGCACTCTGCGTTCACACTGCCCGTGTCCACTGACAACTCTGCTGCGATGTCATTGCTAAATGCTGCAAAAAAAACAAAAAAAATTACAAAAACCTCTCTGGGGCCTTTTTGGCGTCAGCCACTCATTCTCCTCCAGCGGTACCTTCGCCGCCAAGTGCCATTGGAACTCGCCTTCACCTCTTTGACTGCTTAACGCGTATATCCCTTTTTAAAACCACTTATTACCAATTAATAGCCCCATTTAAAGTGTTGATTTCACTTTAAAATCCATTTTCTCTAGAAAAAAATAATTTTGGGGAATTTTTTATGTTGAAGTTATGTTGCCCCTTATCACCTCGATAATCCATGCAATTTGGGGGATTGTAGCATGTATGGGGGCTTTGTTATTAACGTTAAAAGAAAATCCGCCTCCGGGCAGGAATCCACACGTGATTACGCCATTCACGGCAGAAAATTCGCGTGGTTGCGTGGATGCGAACGAAAATCCGCATGCGGCGGGGCCGAATGCGGATTTTTTTTTTGCAACCGCGCGGATTGCCGAATTCGTGGATGAGGCACATCCGAGCATCTCTGGCTGTCGGCTGCAAATCCGAAATAGAATAATGTACTGGAGGGTGTTTCTACCTACTGACCTTGGTGGCAGATGGTGATACCAGGCAACCTGGCCCTTAAAGTGGCCCTTGAGGGACATGAGAAGGGTGCCCACTTTGGCATGGAGAAGACATACAAGTGGGTACAGAGATTCGTGTACTGTCCGCAGTTGGAGCAGATTGTCCGTGAAGTGTGTCAGAAGTGTTGAACATGTGAGCTGGCGAAACCTCCTGAACAGAGAGCACTAAGTCAAGTTATTAAAACATCTGCGCCACTGGAAATCTTAATGATTGATTACATCTTGATAGGCCAGTCAGTGAGTGGACACCAATATTGCCTTGTGATGACTGATCACTTTACAAAGTTCGCTGTGGCGGTACCCACCCGTGACCAGACGGCAGAGTCAGCTGTCCGTGCAGTGTGCCAACACTTCATACAGGTGTATGGATGCCCGAAGCGGTTTCATTCCGATCAAGGAGCGTGCTTCCAAGGGAAGTTGATGGAGCAGCTGTGTCGGTTGTATGGGATGGAGAAGTCAAGAATGAAGCCATGTCACCCACAGGGAAATGGAGCCTGTGAAAGGTTCAACAGGACGCTTCTACAGATGCTTCGCACTCTGGAAAAAGAAAAGAAGCTGCGATGGCCCGAGTATTTGCCTGAACTACTATGGGCATACAATAATCGTGTTCATAACACTACTTGCTATACTCCACATATGCTGCTGTTTGGCCACCCAGGACAGGAAGTTGCTGAAATGAATCTGGGTCCACTGTCGGAAGAGTTCTCTAGGACAGTTGACTCATGGGTGCAGGAGCACCAGGACAAACTGAGAACTGTACATCGGCTGGTCAATGAGAAGTTGCAACAACTACCCACTAGGGATCACCAACCAGTGCAGACTACACCCTTGACGCCGGGTGACAGAGTAATGGTGCGTGCCAAACGGCTAACAGATAAATTGGATGACCGCTGGGAACCACAGCCATATACTGTATAGAGGCAGGTGTATCCGGAAGGCCCAGTCTACGACGTGCAAGAGGAAAACTTTACTGGACCGATTCGAAGATTACATCGCAACATGCTCAGGCCCTGTCTCTCAGAGAATCGTCCCATGACGGACAATTCTGGAGATGTTCAGCAGCGACCATCGAAGCCTCTGAGTCCAAGAGATGTAGAATGGTGTGTAATCCCTACACTTCCTTCACTAGCAAATCACCCGCTCCCAATGGTGCGGCATCGGATACTACCCCTGAGAATGCTCTACCACCCCGAGAGGAGCCGGGCCTTGTTCCTACTCAGAGAACTTAGGCCTTCGCAGGTCGGAGCGCTCCACGGCAGGTATTCCCCCTCAGCGCTATGCAGCAGATGTCACGCCGATGGGCGTGGCCGCAGTGGCAGTCCCAGGACCGCCTAACGCCGATCGGCGTAAAGTCCTGGGGCTCGCTCTTGCAGGAGATTGCGCTCACGCTGCGTGCACATCTCCTGCTTGCTAGGCGGAGGCGCTCTGCGTGTGCCTGACCTATTGCTGCCATATACTCCTCCTGTTATTTGCCTGAAGAAGCGGGGTTAAACCTGCAAAATGCGTTGCAACCTTGTTTTGGAGTATGCCAATAAATTGATGTTTATTTAAAATTGACAGTCCTAGTGTCTGTTCCGGGAGGTAAGTCCACCGCTGCCTCCTAAGCAATTTTAAGAATTTTAGTGATTTTTATCCTGTTGGCTCCCCATGAGGAGATGGGCTAGTCCAAAACCTGTCGGTTCTGTCAGATCTCTACTAGCTACTGTAAGAGACAGCAACATAGGAGAAAAGTAATTTACAGCTCATTTTACTCTGGAAGAAACGTACTTCTTAATTGTATGTGTTTACATGTATTTTAAATTTTAACATTTTCGCAATAGTGGTCTTTTAATGTGGCCGTTCTGTGATCACTTGGTAAGGAGCCAGTGAAACTATGTATGGCATATTTTTCTCTAGTTCTGGATGAAGCACCTGATGGAATTGTTGTCTGTGTCCAAATGGGGATATTTTTCATACTCTCTTGTAGATATGGTCAATGAAAATGGACTTAAAGGGAAGGTTCAGGGAGTGGGAAAAAAAATTAAAAATCCATATCCACTTACCTGGGGCTTCCTCCAGCCTGTGGCAGGCAGGAGGTGCCCTCGCCGCCGCTCCGCAGGCTCCCGGTGGCCTGCGCAGTACAGCCTGGAGGACGTCCGATGACGTCAGCGCGCCCACGTGGAACGCAGAAGAGCCCGTCGTTGGAGCGCAGAAGAGCCCGACCTGGCAGCCGGGCCTGGCCAGGTCGGGCTTTTCTGCGCTCCAACGACGGCTCTTATGCGTTCCACGTGGGCGTGCTGACGTCATCGGATGTCTTCCGGGCTGTACTGCGCAGGCGAAAAACTACTAAGGGTGTGGTGGGGGCGTTATTAGAGGTGTGGCAAGGGCGTGTCTTTAAGTGTCCCTCTTTCTTCTCATCTCAAAAAGTTGGGAGGTATTGCGCAACTATGTAATTACTGACCTCATACAGGATAACTGCACAGAACTGCTCTCATGTTCATGCTGAATGTGAGTACTGGGCATGCACAGACCTTACTCAATAAGCAAGTACACGGCAGGAGCGCAGGCATGACAAGCTCTTGTCCAATCTGTTTAGTGCTGGAACTGTGGGCTGTTGGTGAACTGAGGAAGCCTCTGGCCTATCTAGAGACTTCCCGCTACTAGAGTATTTTTTATTCCAATTTTTGCTTTAGATAAAAATATTCTCAGTTTGCACTATACAGTGGGGGGAATCTTGGAAATCGCTAAAGAGTTATCAGTTCAGTTCATGAGACAATGCCTTACCAACTCCATCCGAATCACACACGTGGAAAGCATGATCAAGCATTTGCTCCTCAGAACAGGAACTGGGCTGCTGAGGGTAACTGGGAGGATCATCTAAAAGGAGAAGAGATGCTGCCATTACTGGACCTCTGTGACAGGATAAAAATCTCACTTTCCTTATAAGAGACACTCCAAGATACATGCAAAACAGAAACTTGCCTTCTTAGAACAGAAAGTATTTGCGATTATTTAGGCTGAAGTGACCTTATGAGTTGTCCCACAATGCATCACTGCCGAGCGATCAGTCAAAACCAGCCTTATCAGTCGGCCAACAGACTGTACACGCGCGGAAACTGTTGTCAGAACGTCTGCCCCGCAGGCGGGTCTGACGACTGGTAGCTTGTGTCAGTCCAACGTGTGTACGCACCTTAAGAAATAGAGCATTGGTATCAAAGAAATGATACTCATATTGTTTCCAGTATAGGAAGAGTTAAGAAACTTCAGTTGTTATCTATGCAAAAGAGCAAATTTTAAAGTTTTTATGCGCTTTTATCCTGCTGGCGCCTCTGTTCTCCTACAGATAATTAAAAGAACATTAGTAGTAAAATTTGCTGGGAGGAAGTGGTGGACTTACCTCCATAAAGCAGACACGAAAGACTGTCTGAATAGTAGCAATCACATTTATTAAATAGTACCCCAAAAAAGTGCAACGCGTTTCGCAGGCCCAGCCCGCTTCATCAGGCAATAAACGTGGGGACAAAACAGAATTTCGGCATTAGCAGGTGTAGCGCCTCAGTGAAGAAATGGACTAGTCCAAAACCTGTCACTTCTGTGAGATTTCTACTACCTACTGAAAATGAAAGCAACATAGGAGAAAAGTAATTTATGGCTCATTTTACTCTGGAAAAAATGTACTTCTTATTTGTATCTGTTTGCCCATATTTTACATTTTACAGTTTTTCGCTGTAATGCCCCTTTAAGTATATCTTAAAGAGGATCTGTAATGATAAAAAATGCCCCGGGGAGGGGTACTCACCTCGGGAGGGGGATCCTATCGAGGCTTTCCCCGTCCTCCTTTGTCCCACGGCAGCAGCGATAGAGCTCCACGAACGGCGGGGATGTAAATATTTACCTTCCCGGGTCCAGCGCAGGCGCAGTAGCGGCTCTCCACTCAGAAATAGGTGGAAATAGCCGATCCCAGTTGGGTCCGCTCTACTGCCCAGGTGCAAGTCTCCTGCGCTTGTGCAGTAGAGCGGACCCGACTGAGATCGGCTATTTCAGCTTATTACCGAGTGGAGAGCTGCAAGAGAGCCCCCCGCTGGAACAGGGTAAGGTAAATATTGCACAGCCTGACAAATTGTCGGCTGTGCATTCAATGGGCTGCAGCTAGACCACCGTGGGACAGAGGAGGACAGGAGAAGCCTCAATAGGATCCAGAGGCTTCCCCCTACCGAGGTGAGTACCCCCCAGAGGAACTTTTTTTCATTACAGAGTCTCTAAGTTTTTTTTCGCTTCAGTGTCACTTTAAATGTGCATAAGAAGAAAAATTAACCAGGATAGAAGGGACCAGTGTGTTTTGAATTATGATACAACATATTTTTCTTATGAAATCTTTATAGTATGCGTGACTAGGGGTGCGCCTGGGGCGTGTTTATGGGTGTGAAAGGGGCGTGGCTTAAGTGTCCTTTTTTCTATGTAAACAATGGAAGGTATGCATAATGAGAAGGATTCTAAGCCTTCTTGAACTATAACTTTGTGTTCCTGTATATACAGGGATATTACTATCCAAGGCTAACTGAAAAAAAACCGAATTGTACATAATAAATGTGGTAACATATTATAATGTTTGTGTGTAACACAGGCCACTGTTTCTCTTTTGACAGTGCATCCATTCCCAGTGTGCGTTCCGCTTCCATCTGAAGGAGAGCAGTGCTACAGCCAGAGCAGCAGCCTGCTGGAGTTACTCACTGCTGGAGCTGATTACAGCGCCCTGACATATTGTCCCTGTGCCGAGGGGCTGGTGTGCTCTAGTAAAGGGTAAGGAGGGGCATGACATATCTTTACATATCCATTTCACTCAGTAACCGCATCAATGAACAATTTCAGGCAGCATTATGTTTTTTTTTTATCAACAAATATAAGTTTATTGAAACACTGAAATGGTACACTAATAATTCCATGCATACATTAAAACAATGTTAGTAGGGTTAGGAGTCAGGCAGGTAGTGTGTGACAATGTTACTGTCAGGATAGCAGTGCTCTTCCATTCCTCCATGAGAAAGCTGGTGGATGGTAGAGACCTTGTGCTCCTCCACCTTCCGCTTGAGGATGCCCCACAGACGCTCAATATGGTTCAGGTCCGGAGACATGCTTGGCCGCGTACATCAAATAAAGGGACACAGACATGTGGGCGCCCAGTAATGCCGATTGTAAAATATGGGTATTTTAAACCAATATTTTACTATTAAAGTGTAAAATATTGGTATTAAATATCAATATTTTACCATCGCCAAACCTAACCCCACTCTCAATCAGAATCCCCCCCCCCCTGACGCCTACCCCCCCTGCACACACTACCTGCCTGACAACTAACCCTAAACCCCTGCCGTATACACTACCTGCCTGACTCCTAATCCCCCCCTCACACACACACACACTACCTACCTGCCCGACTCCTAAGCCCCCCCACCACACACACACTACCTGACTGACTCCTAACCCCCCCCCCTGCACACACTACCTGCCTGACTCCTAACCCCCCCCCCCCCATCCTGCACACACTACCTGCCTGACTCCTAACCCAAACCCACCCTGAACACACTACCTGCCCGACTCCTACCCCCCCCCCCCCTGCACACACTGCCTGCCTGACTCTTACCCCCCCCCCCCCCTGCACACACTGCCTGCCTGACTCTTACCCCCCCCCCCCCCTCACACACTACCTGCCTGACTCCTAACCCTAACCCACCCTGAACACACTACCTGCCCGACTCCTAACCCCCCCCCCCCACACACACTACCTGCCAGACTCCTAACCCCCCCCCCCTGCACACACTACCTGCCTGACTCCTAACCCCCCCTGCACCCACTACCTGCCTGACTCCTAACCCCCCCTGCACACACTACCTGCCTGACTCCTAACCCCCCCTGCACACACTACCTGCCTGACTCCTAACCCCCCCTGCACACAATACATGCCTGACTCCTAACCCCCCCTGCACACACTACCTGCCTGACTCCTAACCCTAATCCCCTGCTGTGCACACACTACCTGCCTGACTCCTAACCCCCCCCCCCACACACACACTACCTGCCTGACACCTAACCCCCCTGCACACACTACCTGCCTGACTCCTAGACCCCGCTGCACACACTACCTGCCTGACTCGTAACCCTACTAACCCCCCCCGCACACACTACCTGCCCGACTCCTAACCCCGCTGCACACACTACCTGCATGACTCCTAACCCTAACCCCCCCTGCACACACTACCTGCTCGACTCCTAACCCCCCTGCACACACTACCTGCATGACTCCTAACCCTAACCCCCCCTGCACACACTACCTGTCTGACTCCTAACCCTAACTCCCCTGCACACACTACCTGCCTGACTCCTAACCCTAACCCTTCCTGCACACACTACCTGCCTGACTCTACTAACCCCCCCCCCCCATCAAACACTACCTGCCTGACTCCTAACACTAATCCCCCCTGCACAAACTACCTGCCTGACTCCTAACACTACCCCCCCCATCACACACTACCTGCCTGACCCCTAACCCCCCACACATACACACACACACACACTACCTGCCTGATGCCTAACAGCAGTGAGCCGTGCTTTGGGTGCCCAATGCCTAACGGTATTGAGCCGTAAATAGCTATTTATCAGGCACCCAAATTCCGTCTCAATGCCAATATTTCTACAGGCGTCCAAACTTCTGGCGCTAGCAGGCGCCCAGATTGCCTGCTTTGTGCTTGGCCAGTCCAGCACCTTTACACTCAGCTTCTTTAGCATGGCAATTGTCATCGTGGAGGTGAGTTTATTTATATTGGAATGCAACACTATGGACCAGCTTCTAAAGGGAGGAGATCATGCTTTGCTTCTGTGTTCCCTCCATGAACTGTAGATCCCCAGTGCCAGCAGAACTCTTGCAGCTTCAAACCATGACACTCCTACCACCATGCTTCACTGTAGGCCTGATTGGCCTGTGCACTTAGGCCAAAAAAACAGGCAGCCCTCTTTTTTGTGACAGTTTGTGTTCATAGTGTTTTTAGACAAATGTTTTCCCTTTCGATGTTTAGAAACCTCGTGTCCACCTGTGAGAAGCCTGATGAAGTGGTGGATTTCACAAACTACAGGGATGACTCTCCCTTCCAACCAGTTGTCCGCAGAGAAGAGGAATTGACGTACTATGATACTGATCTTGTTCCATGGCCAAGTCAAGATGACCAGTTAGCATTTGTTGACTTTCCCCGTGCAGCTGAAGAGACTGAAGACACTGAAGCAAAAAATGGACAGCTGAATGCGGGGATAGGGGATCATTTAGAAGAAGACAATCTCGAGCTTGATGACCATGTGGATAAACCAGAAGATCCAAGTCAGGTTGATTTCCAAGAACTGAAACGTCTTGCCAGTGAAATGGGCCAATATTTTGGTGCTGGTTTTTATTAATTTTTTTTTTCTTTGTAAAAGTTGTATATTTTTTTTAGTTATTTGAAGAAAAAAAAAGCATGTTTGCAATAATGTCTTCTACCTCCTACAAGTTAGCCCCTTTTGTATTTTATTTGTATTTGAGTTCAAAATTAAAAATCATCTTCAGTTTTATGAGGAAAAGGTATTCACAAGTCTATTGACCTCTTGTAAGTATAAATCCCAAGAGAAGATGTTCATTAAGGTGGTCATACACAATTCGATTTTGTAGTTTTTTGTTTTTTTGACCGGAGAAATATGATTCATTTTTCCACTTGCTTGATCAATCAGAAAAATGTAACCAATATATCATACACTTATGATTGATTTTTCCAAAAATACACAAATGATCGCATAGAATTTCAGTTTTTATATTTTTCCATCAGATGTTTCTAAAAAAAAAAAATGGAAAAATCTTGTTTTTTTCCTCGATTAAAATTATTTTCGATTTCTTATGCAATCGATGTTAAAAAAAAATGGGAAAATCGATTGATTTGATTGTATCATGTATGGCCATCTTTAGATTCTTCCTGATGAAATGGTTGAAATGCATGCTACCATTACTGTGGGTAGAGAAGAATGCCAGGCACAAACAACCCTCATGTCTCATTAGTGATGAGGTCATGTCTAGGAGAACCTCATGGAGAAGCATGTGGTCAGTTTGGTGATAGATATGTAAGTCTCTGATTGGCTACTCATGATCATGTGTTAAAGGACACCCGAGGTGAAAATAAACAAATTAAATAAACAATTGTATCTATTTTCCTTCTCCTAAAAGTGACTTTTTAAGATATTCCACAGTTTTATGTTTAAATCTACTTTTTAAGTTTAAACTGTTTTATTGTTTTTGCTCAATGACACATTAATTGAAGTATGCCAGAGCTAAAATATATGAACTATTGAACCTTTTTATCTCTTTCCTGCTCTCAGAAGCCATTTTCAGCTAGGAAAGTGTTTTATAGTTGGAATTTCTCATCAGTGAGGGTCACACTGTAGTCACTTCCTGTCTGAGTCAGGACTGAGTCAGCCACTTACTTACCTGATATTTAACTATTTCAGGCAGAGAAAGAAAAAAAGGAACACAGCATAGTCATTTGTGTGCTAGGCACTGTACACAGTGGCGGACAAAGCCAACGATGGGTCCCTGTGCAAAATAAATGAAACGGGCCCCATGCGAGTGGGCGTGGTCATAACAGATCATGGTTGAATCCAAACAATGCCAATAAGATAAAAGTACATGAACCTAGGTCACATTCTGTAGGCACTGTATTAATGTAGCTTACATTTTAAACTTGTATATGACTGGGGCACAACTTATTATCGTTGTTTCTCTGGAGTTTTTAGATAAAAATACATGGAGAAAAGCCTAAAGGATAATCAGGCCCTAACTAGTGCAATTGCATGGGCCCTAGAAGACAAGGGGCCCCTGTGCTACTGCACAGCCTGCACGGGCCTATGTCCGCCTCTGACTGTACATACCCATGTCTATATCATAATGTGATGTCACATGCCACCTTGGGTATCCTTTAAAGCAGGATGTGATAGCAGCAAATCAGAGCTTTGCAAATCTATGAGGTGATCTAACAAATCACATGTCTCTCCATGAGTTCTCCTAGATGTTGTGGTTTTTTGCATTGGTTAGAATGTGCTAGGCACGTTGTGGTGTAGTCTTTAAATTTTGAGGACTCCACCCCAACTTCACTCACTCCACCTCCACTCCTCCACCCCTCCTCCTCCCCCTCCTCCCCCCTCCCCCTCCTCCTCTCCCCCCCCCCTCTTCACTCACTCCCCAACTTCACTTACTCTCCCTTTCCTCCTCCCCAGCTACACTCACTCTCCCATTTCATCTTTTACCACCACAGTTTACTTTAAATAATTTTTCCCCACACAAAAGTCATCATGTTGGACTATGCTGTACAGTGTACATCCTGCAACATGTATGCATGCCTTGATCAGCGGATTGAGGGTGTTTACTGTTGCCCTGGGTGTGTGCGTGTTGCTCAGTTAGAGGCGGAAGTCGCAGAGCTAAATAAGCATCTCGCAACACTGAGAAGCATACACAACATGGAGAAGAGCTTGGATCTCACGATCCAGACACTGGATGGAACCGTTGAAGATGAGGAGGGTGGAGTACAGCCGGACCAAGAAGCAGAGGCAGCCGCTAGTTGGGTCACAGTTAGAAGGGGTAGGGGAAAAAGTGGCAGGGAGGCTAGTCCCGAGTTGTCCCTCACTAATAAGTATGCTTGTTTGCGTAATATTGGGGAGGATGATTCAGGAGTAGCAATGCTGCAGCAGGATGTGCTCCTTAGCAACCAAGGGGCAGACTGCTGTAACGAGAAAGGGAATAGGAGTGCAGCTAAGGCTAGACAGGTACTGGTGGTAGGGGATTCAATTATTAGGCGCACAGATAGGGTAATCTGTCGAAGAAACCGCGAATGCCGTACAGTCTGTTGCCTCCCGGGTGCTCGGGTTCGGCATGTAGCGGAAAGAATTGACAGATTACTGGGTGGGGCTGGGGAAGACCCGGCTGTCATGGTACACATTGGCACCAATGACAAAGTTAGTGGGAGATGGAAGGTCCTCAAAAATGATTTTCAGGTACTTGGAGATAAACTTAAAGCAAGGACCTCCAAGGTGGTGTTTTCTGAAATACTGCCAGTGCCACGTGCTACAACTGAGAGACAGAGGGAGCTTAGGGAGTTAAATAAGTGGCTGAGAAATTGGTGTAGGAAGGAAGGGTTTGGGTTCCTGGAGAACTGGGCAGACTTTGCAGTCGGCTACAGGTTCTACAGCAGGGATGGGCTGCACCTTAATGGGGAGGGTGCAGCTGCTTTGGGGGAGAAGATGGCTAAACGGTTGGAGGAGATTTTAAACTAGGATCTGGGGGGAGGCGGGAGGATAAAGTCTCAATACATAGACAAGATGAGGTAAAAAGACAGTGGGAACCTATCATTATGGAGGGTGGAGAGGGGGGTGGGGACAGTGTAAAGATTAAGGAGGTTGGTAAAAATTCAAGTAGCCAATTTCATGTAAACAAAATTGGTAAATGTGGTGGTAAAAATATAAAGTGCATGGTAACCAATGCTCGGAGCCTTGCAAATAAAATAGACGAACTAGAGTTCATTCTGAATGACAAAGGCTATGACATTGTGGGAATAACCGAGACATGGATGGATGAAAGCCATGACTGGATAGCTAATTTAAAAGGATACAATGTGTTTAGGAGGGATAGAACAGGGAAAAAAGGGGGAGGGGTTTGTCTCTTTGTTAAGAATTCTCTTACAGCTGTCCTCAACGATGAGATGGAGGAAGATTGCGAAGATGTGGAGTCCGTTTGGGTAAATATTCATGGTGGAAATAAAAGTTGCCAATTGCTTATTGGGGTATGCTACAGGCCACCTCTTATTAATGAAGCTGCAGAACTGCGATTACTACAGCAGATTGAAAAAGCTGCAGGTAAAAATGAGGTCATAATTATGGGCGACTTCAACTTTCCAGACATTGACTGGAGTATTGAGGCTACCCATTCTGGTAAAAGCAGCAGATTTCTGGCAGCACTACAGGACAATTACTTGACTCAAATGGTAACTGAACCAACTAGGGGGAATGCGTTACTGGATCTGATCATTTCTAATAGACCAGATAATGTATCAAATGTGCAGGTTCAAGAACATTTGGGAAATAGTGATCACAACATGATAACGTTTGAGCTGGTGACTGATAGGCCACGGGGCAGCGGGACCACTAAAACTATGAACTTTAGAAAAGCAAAGTTCACTCAAATTAGGCAGGCACTAAGTTTGGTGAACTGGGATAATGTACTACAAGGGGAAGACACTGAAGGGAAATGGCAAGCTTTTAAACTTATACTCAATCAATACTGTAGTATGTATATCCCATATGGAAACAAAATGTCTAGGAATAAAAAAAGGCCTCTATGGATGAATAGAAAGGTTAAAGATAAAATGAAGAGGAAAAAGAATGCCTATAAGGTCTTAAAACAGGAGGGGACCGAGGCTGCACTAAGCAATTATAAGGAGTGCAATAAAAATTGTAAAAAAGAAATTAGGCAGGCAAAGATTGAAGCTGAAAAACAAATCGCTAAGGATATCAAATCTAACCCAAAAAAGTTTTACAAGTACATTAACTCTAAAAAAAGAAAGGTTGACTGTATAGGACTCCTAAAGGATGAGGATGGGAACTCAATGGTGGATGACCAAGGTAAGGCAGAGTTATTAAATGCTTTCTTTGCTTCTGTCTTCACAAAAGAAACAGCACTGTTGCAAACTACAGAGGCGGAAGAGTCTCAATCTTCTAACTGTAATATTAAATACTTAACGCAGGAAGAAGTGAAGGCAAGACTAAATAAATTAAAAATAGACAAGGCACCTGGCCCAGATGGCATGCATCCTCAGGTCCTAAGGGAATTAAGTTCAGTTATAGATAAACCCCTTTATCTTATCTTTTGTGACTCTCTTGCAACTGGCAGAGTCCCAGTGGATTGGCGTACAGCCCACGTTTTCCCATTATTTAAGAAGGGCAAAAAATCTGATCCAGGAAATTATAGACCTGTAAGTTTAACATCAGTTGTATGCAAACTATTTGAGGGGTTACTAAGAGATACTATACATGACTTCATAGTAGAAAATAATCTTATTTCTCAGCATCAACATGGGTTTACTAAAGACAGGTCCTGTTTGACTAACATGCTCAGCTTTTATGAGGTAGTGAATGCTAACATGGATATTGGGAATGCTGTAGATGTGATATACTTGGACTTTGCAAAGGCCTTCGACACTGTTCCCCACAAAAGTCTGGTGCAAAAGTTGAGGATGCAAGGACTGGGGAAGAGTCTGTGTTCATGGATAGGGAACTGGCTAATGGACAGAAAACAAAGAGTTGTGGTCAATGGATCATACTCAAAATGGGAGACTGTTAGCAGTGGGGTCCCACAGGGGTCTGTTCTGGGTCCAGTGCTCTTCAATGTATTTATTAATGACCTAGTAGATGCAGTAGTGAGCAATGTTGCTATTTTTGCAGATGATACAAAATTGTGCAGAATCATTAACTCTCAGGAAGATAGTGTCATATTGCAACAGGATCTGGATAGGATGGCTATATGGGCACATACATGGCAGATGAAATTCAATGTTGACAAATGTAAGGTCATGCATTTTGGACGTACTAATGGTCTAGCACCATACAAAATAAATGGGATACAGTTGGGGACATCAAACTTGGAGAAGGACTTAGGAGTACTCATTGACAACAAGTTAAATAATCGTACTCAATGCCAAGCAGCTGCAGCTAAAGCTAACAAAATTTTGGGATGCATTAAAAGGGAAATAAAAACTCGAGATGCTAGCATAATATTGCCCCTGTTTAACTCTCTAGTAAGGCCACATCTGGAATATGGAATTCAGTTCTGGGCACCACATTACAAAAAAGATATTGCAGTTTTAGAGCAGGTGCAGAGACGAGCAACAAAATTGATGCGTGGGATGGAAGGTCTCACTTATCGAGAAAGGTTAGATAAACTGGGTTTATTTAGTCTAGAGAAAAGACGCCTTAGAGGGGATCTAATTAACATGTATAAATACATCAGAGGGCAATATAATACCTTGGCGGATGAGCTTTTTGTCCCTAGGCCTTCTCAAAGGACTAGAGGACATGATCTGCGCATGGAGGAAAAATGTTTTAGCCATTTATTTAGGAAAGGGTTCTTTACAGTAAGAGTGATTAAGATGTGGAATGCATTGCCACAGGAAGTCGTTATGGCAAACTCTATACCTGCATTTAAAGGGGGCTTAGATGCTTTCCTTGCGTTGAAAGACATCCATGGCTACAATTACTAGGTAATGCCTAATGATGTTGATCCAGGGATTTTATCTGATTGCCATCTGGAGTCGGGAAGGAATTTTTCCCTTTAGGGGCTAATTGGACCATGCCTTGTAAGGGTTTTTTCGCCTTCCTCTGGATCAACAGGGATATGTGAGGGAGCAGGCTGGTGTTGTACTTTATACTGGTTGAACTCGATGGACGTATGTCTTTTTTCAACCAAAATAACTATGTAACTATGTAACTAGATGTGACCATCACTATCAGGCCCTCACAATAATTATACTGAACTATGTGTGTGGTTAAAATAATTTAAAATGAAAGTCTGATCAATAATGAAGTGTACTTATATTACTAGTTTTGCTTCTGTTCTACAAGATAAGCTTATCTCCTGCCACTGTATACACTGCAAAAATGAGCAGCAGTCCATTCTCCATACTCATTGTTTGCAGATGTTACATCACTAGCCTGGAAGCGTGTCTGTGTAGTGTCAGCAATGCACTGTCACCAAAGGGATTGTGTTCCCTGCTGCTTGACAGAAATCCCCCGTGTGTACGGAGCTTAAGAGTGGTAAGCTTTGCTGAAAAATGCAAAATCCCCCAGAGCTGAACTGTCTTTCCATATTTAATGAGCTTTTTCAGTACACCTACTGAACAGGTAATGCACAGGATGTCTGAAATGCGACTTCCTGCTTTCTCAAGACTTAGGTATAAGCAGAGAGGAGGCTTCCGCAAGGCTTAGATCACACTGCAATCACAGTGTGATCTAAGCCTTACACACAATCGCCCACAGAGTGCACCAGCCCTAAAGTACTGTGCACCAAACTCCTCTGATGATTTCCAACAAGTTCATCTTGACTTTGTTTTATCAGTAAGTTCTCTTTCTTTGGGCAGCAGAAGGTTGTCAGCTGTTTGTGTGCACAGGGTGCTTGTTGGTGCTCAGTACCAGCGGTCATCAGGCTCCCCCACCCCACAGAGAGACATTTGAGTGTGGACGTGGACTTCTGCCGTGGAGTAACGCCACCGCACAGGTTAAATAGAACCCGAGGCGGATTTTTAAACATAATAGGACACAGAGGCATGTTCTGTGCACAATGACATGCCTCTGTCATTCTATTGCCACCGCCAGTCCCCCCAGGCTCTGCAGTCCCCTTGAAAAATAGCAACAAGCTGGCGACAATCATTGTCGCTAGCCTTCTGTTTACCTGGCAGTTGTCAATCACTGTGCTCCTCTGCCTCCCCTGCATTGCCTTCCCTACCTTTTCCATTGCCTGGCTCTCCCGCCTCTGTCAACTCGCTCCCCGCCTCCCCTAGCTTACTCCAGTCGGAAGCTAAGCCACGACCCAGGAAGTACTTCCAGGTTGCGGCCATCTCTGATTTCATCGGCCAGTGATCAGGCCTTACACCAGCTGCGGAGGACGAACGAGGCGTGGCATGGAGCAGTGGAGACGCATCCGGGAGGCGGCATGTAGCAGGTAGTATGTTTTTTTTTTCAAGCTGCTTCTGGCTCTCTTTAAGTTACAACCACTGCCAACCGGCTGCATTTAAATTGAACCTGAATGGCGCTTGTAAGCAGCAGATGGAAACCTGGACTGCTCACTGCTCTACTTGCAGTTCAGAGTTATAACTGAAAATGAAATATAACATTTAAAGGGACCCTGAACAGAGCTCAAAAAGGGAATACTGAACTTACCTGAGGCTTCCTCCGGAGTCCAGTATCCTTGAGGTCCCTCAGCATCTTCTGGGTCCCCTCCGTTCTCCCATTGGGGGCTCAGTTAGCTGCGAGACATAGCCGGGAGTCATGCACAACTGCACATGCGCGGCCTGTCCACGCACCCGTCTCGATCACGCGCCCGCCTTGTGAGCATTCTGCACGAGAAAGGGTTAATTCTTTTGAGAACCATGCATGCGCAGAAAACTCACGCGACAGGCGTGTAATCGAAATGGACACATGGACGGGCCACGCAGTCACAGTTGCACACAACTCCTGGCCGGGTTGCGCAGCTAACGGAGCCGCCAGCGGGAAAATGGAGGGAACCCAGAAGACGCGAGGGACCTCACAAGCTCAGGGGGTTGGAGGATGCTGCAGGTAAGTTCTGTATTGCATTTTGTGAGCTCTGTTCATGGTGCCTTTAATATAATTTATTCAAATTACAAAGTGGTCTATATTGTGATAATATATGGTATGTTATTACAGTGGGATGCGAAAGTTTGGGCAACCTTGTTAATCTTCATGATTTTCCTGTATAAATCGTTGGTTGTTACGATAAAAAATGTCAGTTAAATATATCATATAGGAGACACACACAGTGATAATTGAGAAGTGAAATGAAGTTTATTGGAATTACAGAAAGTGTGCAATAATTGTTTAAACAAAATTAGGCAGGTGCATACATTTGGGACCACAGCAAAGAAATGAAATCAATATTTAGTAGATCCTCCATTTGCAGAAGTTACAGCCTGTAGGTTCCAATGAGAGTCTGGATTTTGGTTGAAGGTATTTGGGACCACTGCTCTAGTTCATTCAGGTTTGATGGCTTTCAAGCATGGACAGCTCTTTTTAACACCACAGATTTTCTATTATATTCAGGTCTGGGGACTGAGATGGCCATTCCAGAATGTTGTACTTGTTCCTCTGCATGAATGCCTTAGTGGATTTTGAGCAGTTTTTAGGGTCGTTGTATTGTTGAAAGACCCAACCCACAGCTTCAGCTTTGTCACCGATTCCTGGACATTGGTCTCCAGAATCTGCTGATACTGAGTGGAATCCATGCGTCACTCAACTTTGACAAGATTCCCAGTCCCTGCACTGGACACAAAGCCCCACAGCATGATGGAACCACTACCATATTTTACTGTAGGTAGCAGGTGTTTTTCTTGGAATGCTGTGTTCTTTTTCCTCCATGCATAACACCCCTTGTTATGCCCAATTAACTAAATTTTAGTTTCCTCAGTCCACAGCACCTTATTCCAAAATGAAGCTGGCTTGTCCGAATGTGCTCTAGCATACCTCAAGTGGCTCTGTTTGTGCTGTGGGTGGAGAAAAGTCTTCATCGGCATCACTCTCGCATACAGCATCTCCTTGTGTAAAGTGTGCCGAATGGTTGAATAATGCACAGTGACTCCATCTACAGCAAGATGATGTTGTAGGTATTTGGTGCTGGTCTGTGGATTGACTCTGACTGTTCTCACCAGTTGTCGCTTCTGTCTTGCCAAGATTTTTCTTGGTCTGCCACTTCGAGCCTTAACTTGAACTGAGCCTGTGGTCATTTCCTCAATATGTTCCTAACTGTAGAAACAGACAGCTGAAATCTCTGAGACATCTTTCAGTATCCTTCCCCTAAACCATGATGGTGAACAATCTTTGTCTTCAGGTCATTTAAGAGTTGTTTTGAGACCCCCATATTGCTACTCTTCAGAGAAAATTAAAAGAGGAAGGAAGCTTACAATTGACTCCCTTAAATACTCTTTCTCATAATTGGATTCACCAGTGTATGTAGGTCAGGGGTCACTGAGCTTACCAACCCAATTTGAGTTCCAATAATTAGTTCTAAAGGTTTTGGAATCAATAAAATGACAACAGTGCCCAAATGTATGCACCTGCCTTCGTTTAAACAATTATTGCGCACTTTCTGTAAATCCAATTAACTTCATTTCACTTCTCAAATATCACTGTGTGTGTCTCCTATATGATATATTTAACTAACATTTTTTATTGTAACAACCAACGATTTATACAGGAAAATCATGACGATTAACAAGGTTGCCCAAACTTTCGCATCCCACTGTATATCAATATATTTATAAACTGGAGCTTCCCACTGTATATCAATATATTTATAAACTGGAGCTACCCAGTTTTAATTCACCCTTTGTCTGATTTAACTTTTTTTTTTAAATCAGCCATTCAATGTGAAAAATATTCAGTATCTGGAAGACAACAAACCTTTTTCTCAGCAGTGAATTGCAGGAGTGTCTCCTGGCCTTCAGCCAATATAAAGCCGGCTGCTTCAGAGTGGAAACATGTGAGCAGCCTGAAAAGATCAACAGAAAATGTGATTCATTTGCAGGATACTACTGACGCCATAGCGGACATAGGTTCCTGCAGCAGCACAGGGGCCCCATGCCCTCTCGGGCCCATGCAGCTGCAATACAGTCAGGGACCGATTAACCTCTAGGTTCATGTCAGCACCCAGCCCATTCAGAAGCTGTCACTTCCCTCCATGTAGTTGTCTTTCCCTCCGTCTTATATTCCCCATGTGGCTGTCTCTTATTCTGAGAATCATTACTTTATATAAGTCACTTTAGCACCCATTCTCACTTGAATCCTCCACCTGTAAGTTCTTAACAGCCCCCCCCCCCCCCATGTTAAAGTATAGGAAAGTGGAAAACAGCTCTGAAAAATGCTAGAACAGAGCGGTTTTCCAGGCGTCTTTGTTACAGAAGCTGTTCAGTAACAGCAGTATTGTAACAATATTTCAAATCTGCTACACAAAAACGCTCCAAAAAACGCTAGGCATGTTTAGAAAAACGTCTCTAAACATGCCTAGAATCGCTCTGAAATCTGCTTCAAAAACCTCTAGCGTTTTGAGGATCTGCTAGAGGTTTTTGGTGTGCACTGGGCCAAGCACCCCCCCCCCCCCCACATTCCTAACCCCGCCTCTTAGTGTCTAAAATAAATTCCTCCACCTAATGCCTAATCATAGCTCCCCCATTCTGAGGCTTCTTTTTCCCGGGCAGTTGATAGGCAGTGAAATGCCTCTCAAATTCTCATAACTGCTTGCTGCTGCCTGATAGCTGCTCACTGCTTCCTGGTAACTGCTTGCTGAGCACACCTTTCAACTGCCCGTGGAAAAGAGGACTAAGTGCCTATAAGGGCCCATTCACACTTGCTGATCGCAAAACACTAGCGATTTTGCTAGTGTTTTGCTCTGGCGTTTTTTGTCGATTAACACCAAAAAAATCACCATTCACACCTGGCCATTTTTTAGCGATCGCGTTTTGCGCTTCTATAGCACTAAAACGCAATGGTCGGGAAATAGCCCAAAAATGGTGCAGGCTACGTGTTTGCGTTTAGCGTTTTTGGGCGATTTGCGGCAATTAGCACAAATCGCCCAAATGAGAACAGGCCCATAGACTGTTATTACCCTAGCGCTTTGAAAAGCACTAGCAGTGATTTCGGCAAAACGCTCGAGTGTGAATGGGCCCTAAGGCCTCTTTTGCAAGGACAATTGAACTGTGTGCTCAGCAAGCAGTTGCCAGGCTGCAGTGAGCAGTTATCAGGCAGCAGTGAGCAGTTACCAGGCAGCAGCAATCAGTTGTAAGAGTTTGAAAGGCATTTCACTGCTTATAAACAGTCCCTGGAAAAGAGGCCTAAAGAACACCCCCACCACGACCACCTAAAGGTGGCCACTAGTGATCCAATTTCTAGCGAAAAATAGTTTGAGTGATCAGACACTTCTGATCGGAAGTGAGACATCGTAATACATTGTTCACTACACCATCAACAAACCAATCTTTACTTCCTATCTATCACAACCAACAAGAAAATCAAAATTTTGTTTTGATGAAAATCCAGTCGGACAACTGTTTTTACAATCATTCGTAATCGATTTTGCCCATCAACGGAGATTATTAACATCCAATCACATCCAATCAGAATTATCTGATTGCTTGAACAATTTTTTCCTTGAAATTGGACGGTCAGTGGCCACTTTTATGCCCTAACCACCCCAAGAAAGGCCCAGTGCACACCAAAAACCTCTAGCAGATCTGTAAAACGCTAGAGGTTTTTGAAGCAGATTTCAGAGCGATTCTAGGCATGTTTAGAGACATTTTCTAAACATGCCTAGCGGTTTTTGGAGCATTTTTGTGTAGCAGATTACAAATATTGTTACAGTAAAGCTGTTATTGAACAGCTTCTGTAACAAAAACGCCTGGAAAACCGCTCTGATCTGGAGTTTTTTAGATCTGTTTTCCACTTTTCTATACTTTAACATTGAGGCAGAAACGCCTCAGAAATCTAAAAAATGCTGCAGCCCCCGAGTTTGCGTTTGTGGAAAAAAACGACACGCGCTGGTGTGCACCATCCCATTCACTGTGGAAAACTGCTCTGAAAAACGCTAGATCAGAGTGGTTTTCTAGGTGTTTTTGTTACAGAAGCTGTTCAGTAACAGCTTTTACTGTAACAATAGTTGTAATCTGCTACACAAAAACGCTTCAAAAAACGCTAGGCATGTTTAGAAAACGTCTGTAAACATGCCTAGAATCGCTCTAAAATTTGCTTCAGGCTCTTTTCACACCTGCGTTTTCAAAACAAAAAAATTGCCGGCGTTTTGCAGGAGTGATTTTTCTGCGATTTCATGCGGAAAAATCACTGAACAGTGTGGCGATTTTGGCGCGATCGCTTTTTGCGCTTCTATAGAACTGAAACGCGATCACCTGGAAATCGCCTGAAAATGGTGCAGGCTACGCGTTTGCGTTTGGCGTTTTGCCCGTTTTGGGGCGATTTGCGGCGATTAGTGCAAATCGCCCAATTAAGAACGGGCACATAGGGTTTCATTACGCTAGCGCTCTTAAAAAGGTCTAGCGTTAGAGCGTTTTGCCGAAATCGCGGCAAAACGCTCTAGTGTGAATGGGGCCTCAAAAGCCTCTAGTGTTTTGCAGATCTGCTAGAGGTTTTTGGTGTGCAATGGGCCTAATGCTACGTACACACATGCGACAACGATCGTTCGTTGAGAACGACGAACGAGCTTTTAATTGATGAAAGAACGACCTGAGTAAAGTTAGTTTTTAAATGTGTGTAACTATCTGATCGTTAGAATGAACGTTACATCACGTAAAGCAACTATTGCGCCTGCGCATAAAAATGAGAAGTTTCAGGGAGAAATAGTGAAATGCGCATGTCAAGCCTAGTACGAACGACCGTTTGCAACGATGTACTACTTTTGCAAACGATCGTCGTTGGTTAAAATCCGCCGAGACAGAACTTTCTTTTGTAGCGATTTGGCTCGTTCGTCGTTTGCCTTAATAGTCGGTGGTTCGTTTTTTGTAACGATCGTCGTTAGTAAAGATCGGGGAACGATCGTTACAAACGACTATAGTCGCATGTGTGTACGCACCTTTAGAGCCTAAAAAAAACTCCCCAGCCTAATGCCTGCAAAATAAAGGTATGCAGCTAATTTCAGAGTAGAAATGACAGATAAAATGCATCTGGAATGCAAATGGAATGCATCTTGGAACAGCTGCTGAATCTGACTGGCTTGTTTCTGAGGGTAGGAACACACTAGGCAGAATCGCATATGCGTTTTCCATAATGTGCTATGCGGGAAAACTCATGCAATAGTGTACCTTCCCTAGGCTGCATGCAAAAAAATTGCAACAACTCTCATTAATTATGTCTCATAAAACTGAAATATTTTGTTATCTCAGCAGAAATAATGTTATTGTTCTGGTGAACTGGCTGTTCTAAGAGAATGGGCTGCGTTCATTAGGGGAAAAAAATGCTTGTATCATGAAAATGACGTGTGAGGTCAACATTTAGATTGTCAAGAGATTAATTTCTACCCACACTAAAAATAGTATACTGATGTGTTGAAGTGTAGTTCTGTCAGAATAAAAATATTACCTACTTGGCTTTTGTTTCCTGCAGGGAGAACAATAAAGTTAGTTGAATAAAAAAAAACAACCACAAACAAAACAGTAAATCCTGTGCTCCTCCCTGTAAAACATATGCTGACTAGAAGCAGCCAGGCCTACTGACCCTGCTCTGTGGTAAATGCAAATTGCAATGGTTGTAGAACCATCCAACAAAATGACAAATGATGATGGAAATCTACATCTGCTCTGATATATTTCCCCCCAACAGAATTAACCATTTATAGGGTCAAATAGAAAGAAAAAAAAATCTAATCAATACATTCAGTTTTCAGTATATGTTCAAATAAATGAATGAAGCTGCCTCTTCTCTCACCAATGCCTGCGCAGTATATGGCTATGGCAGTCACATTTGAAGTGAGAAGAATATGAAGGCTGACATATTTATTTCCTTTTAAACAATGCAAATTGCTTGGCTGTCCTGCTGATCCTCTGCCTCTAATACAGTGGTGTAGCAATAGGGGGTGCAGAGGTAGCGACCGCACCGGGGGCCCTTGGGCCAGAGGAGCCCCCAAAAGGCCCTCCCACAACCGCAGTATTAGAACTGTGCTGGTAATAATCACTTCTTTAGATGCTTTGAATACTCACCCATTCTTAAACCTTATACTTTTACTTTTATATCGAATACTTTTAGCCATAGACCCTGAACAAGCATGCAGATCAGATGTTTCTGAATGAAGTTTTACTGGACTAGCCACATGCTTGTTTCAGGTGTGCGAGTCAGATAATACTAGGGTGGCCATCCGTCCGGATTTCCGCCGGACAGTCTGGTTTTTGGACCTGTGGTCCACCGTCCGGCGGAAAGCAAGGGAGGACAGCCAAAAGTCCTCCGAGTCCTTTTCGGCCCTCTCCTCCTCCATCTCCCTAATGCTGGTGGTGCACAGGCGCAGTGGCGCTGCCTGTGATGATGTCACACGTGACACACACACACGTAGCCGGCAACAGAGGCAGCTCGTCCGTGATAGGCGGGGACCGACTCGACATCGCGCTAGCGCGACCCAGCCAGAGCCGCACCCATAACTACGCAGCGCACAGCAGCCAGCCGCCATTAGCCACTGCCAGAGACAGTTGCTCCGTCCGCAGTCCGCACCCAGCCAGCCACTAGCCGCTCACTGTCTGCCAGTCAGTCGCTCCGCTCCTCCACTCCTCCTCCACTGTCTGCCAGTGCCACCAGCAACACTAGGCCTACCTGCTAGTAAGTAAGCCAGCAGCAGTACTAGTAGACAGTAGTGAGTGAGTCACAAGGAGTGAGAAAGGCCTGCTGACCGCCGTGCTGTGCTGCCTATGAGATTGCAGTTTGTGGGGAAATGTGCTGCCTATGAGATTGCAGTTTGTGGGGGAATGTGCTGCCTAAGAGATTGCAGTTTGTGGGGGAATGTGCTGCCTATGAGATTGCAGTTTGTGGGGAAATGTGCTGCCTATGAGATTGCAGTTTGTGGGGGAATGTGCTGCCTATGAGATTGCAGCTTGTGGACACCGGCCCTCCACCATGTGGACTATTGTGCCTCGGTAAGATGTCCTCCTTTTTAGGGTGTGATGTCCTCCTTTTTGGGGTTCTGCAAGTGGCCACCCTAGATAATACTGATGCCAGAGTGATCATCAGGACTGCCAGGCAACCAGTATTGTTTAAAAGTGGCTGGAAAGTGTACTGGTTAAAGGACAACTGAAGTGAGAAGAATATGGAAGCTGCCATATTTATTTCCTCTTAAACAATACCAGTTGCCTGGTAGCCCTCCTGATCTATTTGGCTGCAGTATTCTCTGAATCACACCAGAAACAAGCATGGGGCTAATCTAGTCATATCTGACAATAATTTTAGAAACATATAATCTGCTGCATGCTTGTTCAGGGCCTATGGCTAAAGGTATTAGAGGTAGAGGATCAGCAGGATAGCTAGGTAACTAGTATTGCTTAAAAAGAAATAAATATGGCAGCCTCCATAGCCCTCCTGCCTCTGATATACAAGACCTGGGTTAAAATATTGGCTCTTCCTATTTCAGTAAGCCAGCACCTATTCTGTAATGAATTCTTGGGCAAGAGTCCTTAACACTGCTACTGAGTGCGCTGTAGTGGCTGCCTCGCAAGCGCTATGAGTCTGACAGAAGAAAAGCGCTATACAAATAATGGTATTATTATAAGGAAATAAATATGGCAGCCACCATATCCTTTGCGGTTCATATATCCTTTAAAAGACTACTGTAAGAGGGTAGGGGGAAAAAGAGTTGAACTTACCTGGAGCTTCTAATGCCCCCCCGCAGACATCCTGTGCCCGCGCAGCCACTCACCGATGGTCCGGTCCCCACCTCCAGTTTACTTCTGGAACTTCTGACTTTAAAGTCTGAAAACCACTGCGCCTGCGGGGCTGTGTCCTGGCTCCCACTGACGTCACCAGGAGTGTACTGCGCAGACAGTACTGGGCCTGCGCAATACACTCCTGGTGACGTCAGCGGGAGGGAGGGCTTACAGTTTTCCTATCGGCCTCTTTCACAGTGGGACGTTGCTTTTGATGCGACGATAAAGTTGCACAACGTGCCCCTAACGCAGCACATGTAGGTTATAAAATTGGACGTTATTTTGCACTGCGTTATGTGTCTCTTGGTGCGCCGTTGTCGTCGCATACTGATGGAACAAAAACGGCGCATGCGTTACATTTAAAAAAAAAACTTACTGAGCATGTGCAACACACATAACGCAGCAAATGTATTGCTAAACGCACAGCATGCAGCACTTTCTAAATATTGCTACATGTTACACACAACGCAACGTGTGCACTGTGAATGTTACACAGACTTTGTATTGCTGTGCCTTAGTCTGCGTTATAATTTTTTATAACGTGCGACTTTAACGTCCCACTGTGATAGAGGCCTTAAGGCAAGGTTCAATAACGTCCCACTGTGAAAGAGGCCTTAAAGAGACTCCGTAACAAAAATTGCATCCTGTTTTTTTATCATCCTACAAGTTCCAAAAGCTATTCTAATGTGTTCTGGCTTACTGCAGCACGTTCTACTATCACCATCTCTGTAATAAATCAACTTATCTCTCTCTTGTCAGACTTGTCAGCCTGTGTCTGGAAGGCTGCCAAGTTCTTCAGTGTTGTGGTTCTGTGATGCATCTCCCCCCTCCAGGCCCCTCTCTGCACACTGCCTGTGTGTTATTTAGATTAGAGCAGCTTCTCTCTGCTCTCTTATCTTTTACAAGCTGGATAAATCCTCCTCTGAGCTGGCTGGGCTTTCGCATACTGAGGAATTACATACAGGCAGAGCTGTCTGCACTCTGCAGGAAGAAACAGCCTGACACTTCAGTGGAAGATAGCTGCAGGGGGAAAGAAACACACAAATGATCTCTTGAGATTCAAAAGGAAGAGTGTATACAGCCTGCTTGTGTATGAATGTATTTTCTATGTGTGGACATACTGTACATCAAACTACTTCCTGTTTTGGTGGCCATTTTGTTTGTTTATAAACAAACTTTTTAAAACTGTTTTTAACCACTTTTAATGCGGCGAGGAGCGGCGAAATTGTGACAGAGGTTAATAGGAGATGTCCCCTAACGCACTGGTATGTTTACTTTTGTGCGATTTTAACAATACAGATTCTCTTTAAGGCAAGGTTCAATATCGTCCCACTGTGATAGAGGCCTTAAGGCAAGGTTCAATATCGTCCCACTGTAAAAGAGGCCTTAAAGGGAACCTTAACTGAGAGTGATATGGCTGTTTCCTGTAAACAATACCAGTTGCCTGGCAGTCCAGCTGATCTTTGTGACTGCAATAGTGGCTGAATCACACCCTGAAACAAGCATGCAGCTAATCCAGTCTGACTTCAGTCAGAGCACCTGATCTGCATGCTTGTTCAGGGGCTGTGGCTAAAAGTATTAGAGACACAGGATCAGCAGGCGATTCAGGCAACTGGTATTATTTTAAAAGGAAAAATCCATATCCTTCTCCGTTTAGGTTCCCTTTAAAGAGACTCTGTAACAAATTTTTCAGCCTTAGTTCTTCTATCCTATAAGTTCCTATGCCTGTTCTAATCTGCTCTGGCTTACTGCAGTCTTCCCTAACTGCACTGTCTCTGTAATAAATCAATGTATCTTTCCTCTGTCCTGTTTGTCGGGCTAAAGCTGGAATGTGTGGAATGTGCAGGGCTGCTTGTGATTGGTAGAAGCGATACACACCCTCTGCAGGCCCCCTGCATACTCTGAATGACTCACACACTATGCTTAGCTGAGCCTATTAGAAGCTGGTTAGTTTGTTTGTAAACACTGCCTAAAACTGTTAATTACAAGCCAGGATTGCAGCAGAGAGTGGCAGAAACAGCACAGAGGGGCCCAGGAGAACATAATGAATAGAATGGTATGCTTTTCAGTGTAAGAATATTAGAGTACAGATTCTCTTTAAGGCAAGGTTCACATCTAATTGAGATGGAGTGGACAAGATGGTACCTGAACCTGATCATTTTTTGATCAGGGAGTGATTGATCACTTATCAGATCAGGCTGTTAGGCCTCTTTCTTATGTTGGTCAGCTGCTTTTGTGCATTGGCTGGGCACTTCCTAGCGCTCAACATGGGTGGCTGGCACACAGTAAGGCTGAACTGCCCGACAGCTGGCTATGGAAAAAAGGCCTTACTGGGCCTGTGTATGTATTACTGTATCTATGATCATACATTATAAAGACATGGTCCAGAATAACGGAACTATACAGTTTTCTAGTTGTGCGCTGCTTATATACAGTATTGACCTATATAAGGTCAAGTGGGTGGGTACAGATCCAGTGTAATAATTTGACAATTAGGCCCCTTTCAGATGGGCGGCTGAACTGCATTTTTGCCAAGCAGTTCATCCTCCCATTTGCCGCCCACCAGTGCAATTCGGGTGCAATTTAAATGCATCCAAATTGCAGCGGTTGTAACCATGTGCATCAAGCATTGACACGCAGTGGTTTTACTGGGAGTCAGAGGAATGCAACATATCGAGTCTAAGTTCGCAGTGGCATAGCTAAGGAGCTGTCGGCCCCCGATGCAATTTTTACATTGGGGCCCCCAAGCACTCTATACATAACAATTGAGCCACAGTGTCAGAGATGCAAGAAGGGGATGGGGAACAGTTTGTTAATGATTACCAGTGCCACTATTCAAAGTATCTATAGAAGGGATTATTATGAGCACAGGACCAATAGCGAGCTAATACTGTAGTTTAGGGAGGGCCATTCGGGGCCCCAATAGCCCAAGGGCCCCGATGTGGTCGCAACCTCTGCAACCCCTATTGCTACGCCCCAGTAAGTGCGGCTGTAGCAGTGCTCAGAACTCACTCCATGGGGGGCTGCCTGTACAGTGCCGGTACTGAGTGCTAATAAGCGCCCGGCTGGTGCAGGAGAGCAGTTGACAGGCGGTGACTGCACTGCTTGTCAGCTGCCCTTGTGAAAGGGCCCTTACTTATTTTGAAAGATTCTGTTTTGAGCTTTTCATTTTCTTTTAGGACTACACTCCTGTGAGGATGTTCCAGTGATGGAGTCAGTTATATCATACGGGGAAGACGCTAACCTAAACGGCACATGTGGCGGATGTCACATACTGACGCCTGATTCTTGGAACACAGATGAAACAGATGGACAGGAGTATGAGTACACCAATGGGGGTAAGTCACAAAGCAATGATGGCATGAACAGTTTGCAGCGAACAACAGCGCAAACTTCGCAAAGTTTGCATTCGTTCCCATACTTAAACATGAGACGAACACAAACTTTGAGAATGTTTGCCACTGTTCGCCGCAAACTATGTGTAAGTAGTACAGAAGTGGTAGGTGTATGTTGCTCAGTTGCTGGGGGGATGGAAGGCTCCCATAATTTTCAGAAAGATGATAGCGCATACAGCCAAGACCCTAATGTTAAAAGAACAGATACAAGAACACCTGATCGCCTCCTCTTTTCTATTAGTTAATGTTTGTCAAGAGGTAGCGCTCAAGGGGCTTGATTCACAAAGTGGTGCAAAGTGTTTGCACGCCAGTGAAAAGCCCCTTATCACGCCTAAACTCACTTTAGGCATGATAAGAAGCAACTCGCTCGAATTTTCCGCGCGCAACAGCGCACGCGCGCGCGCAGCGTCCCCGCTTCGCGCGAAGCTCCCATTAAACCCTATGGGACTTTGCGCGCGCACATACGCGCGGAAACTTCGCGCGAGTTAGAGCAAAAATCGGCGATAACTCAGTGGTGCAAAGGTTATCACGCCTAAAGTCTTTTAGGCGTGATAACTGAGTTATCACCGCTTTGTGAATCAAGCCCAAGGTGTGTATCATTAATTAAAAACAACCGTTCCTCTGGGTAATACACCATTATCATAATAGATTTTCAGAAACATTCAGTGATAACATGCAATAAAATTAATAATAAAAAGATGATTCATCACAAAGTCTCTATGATACAATGACTAAAAGTCCATGTGCATATGCCCTCAAATCCTAGAATTAGTTTAAAAGAAAGATTTCTTCTCCATAAGGTTACACAGCGTTACAGATGTTATTTCTCCTGACTGTGGACCCTCCACCAACACCCTTTGTGGTCCACTCACCGCTGTATTAGAACAACCAATGGTCTATATGCACCTTGGGACCGTTCCCGGGTCGTCCCCCACCTCTCGATCAGTGTATTGGATCACAGATTTAGGCCAGACACCTCTTCGCATGAGAGCAGCCTTCTTGCTTATACCTCAGTGAAAAAGACCCCACATAGCGTAATACTGCTAAAACGTGTCTATTTATAAAAAACGATTGCACTCACATGTCAAGAAGTAAAATCAGCGCATAGAGTAATTTATAGACGGGCTCTCCCCCGTTCAGGTGGCCAGGCTGGCAGGCTCGTCTAAGTGTGTCCCTCTCCTTCTCCGCCGCGCGCACGAAGATCAGAACACCACACGTGCCTCCTCGCTGCCGCTCACCGAGTGTAAGCAATCCCGCTTCCGCATCAGACTCCGCCCTATCGATTTCGTCACTCGGTGACTCATCAGGGGCACGGAGTCTGATGCGTACGGCGGGGAGATTCAAGCAAATGAGGCGCATTCTGCGCAGCTTCCCTGACTTTCCTCAAAGCCTGCCAATCTGCCACCATCTAGAGGGTAACTTTAAAACTACATTCTAAAACAGCTTATTGATCTATCCTAATATGAACCATAGTCCACCCATTATCTACAGTGTTCTCCCCAGAATTTTTTTCCAGCCGGGTGGCATGAAATAGTAGCCGGGTGGCATGAAATAGTAGCCGGGTGGCATGAAAAAGTAGCCGGGTGGGTCGAGATGAAAATGCAGGGCAACGCTGCTTACAGCATAGGAGGAGGTGAGCAGATGACAGCCGGGTGATCACCAAATCTAGCCGGGTGGAGCACCCGGCTAAAAGAGCCTGGGGAGAACACTGATCTAAATATTTCACGGATGCCCCCTCCATTAAAGATCTTTATATGCTTATCCCATGCAGCAAGGGCTACCACATCCCTAAACATAATAGTTGGCTTAACTGTTCCATATCCACATCTCTTATGCATATTCATGCATTCCTGCTCACCACCACCCATGCTATAAAATAAATATCCCCTTCCCATACTTAATCCCACCACCCCCCTATTGCTAAATAATTCATTGAACCCCCCACCATCACCCCCATATATATCTTGATTCACGGAGCAAGATTGCATGTCTACACATTTACAGACATTGACAATATCACTATATCATTATATACCACCCCACACCACCAGAAATTGATACCCCACTGATCCCTTTCATATCTTCTCCACCCAAATTCATTATAGCTTCCTATTTATAGTTCCCTGTTACCAATTCAAACCCTTACAAGGGGAAAAAAACAATTGATCTCTTAATTTACTGGACCATCAACTGGGTTTGGAGTGCATGCGCACACATCACACTCCTAATCCCCCAGAAAACATACCAGATCCTGGTCTGAGTGTACCCATCCGTTGGATCCACTTAGTCTCCTCCTGTGAGACCCTTTTGACTTTATTGCACCCCCTCCAGTTCGGAATGATTTTCTGTAGCGCACAAAAGGACAACTCTTTAGGATTACAGTTATGGTGGCTATCAAAATGGGCCGAGACTCCATGATTAGGGTATCCCTTTACAATATTGCGGATGTGCTCCTCTATCCGTTCCTTGAGGGTATGTGTGGTTCTTCCGATATACTGCCATCCACATTTACACCAGGCAAGGTATACGACAAACCTGTCATTGCAGGTAATAAACGCCTGGATTTTAAAACTTTTGCCATTACTGAAAGATACCACCCTATTAGTTTTTATACCGTTAGCTTCCCTGCAGGCTTTGCAGCCTCTGCAGGGGAAGAAGCCAGCTGTTTGCCATCCCTGCATGCGTGGAGTCTTTTTAGGCTCCACACAGCTTGGTACAAGGATTTGTTTTAAATTTTGGGCTTTCCTATAAATAAATTTTGGTTGGGTTGGAATAAAGCTCCTAAGTGTCAGATCCGTTTCCAGGATCCCCCAATGCTGTCTAATTATATTCTGGAGTTGTCTATACTGGGTGTTATACCCTGTGATGAAGGCTAGTTCATACCCTTTTCTTCTTCCACTCCTTTATCCCTTAATAATGTCTTTTCTATCCAGGTTTCCAACCCTTTCAATCTCCCTATCCAAGTCTGTTTCTGTGTATCCCCTCTCCACAAATCTATTTTTTAGGAGCTCTGCCTGTCTATAATAATCCTGTATGTTTGTACAGTTCCGTTTCATCCTTAGAAACTGTCCCCTTGGAATTCCTTTTATCCATGCCGGATGGCGGCAGCTATCCACAGATATAAAGGCCATTTCTATCAGTATCTTTGAAATAACTCCTAGTACCCATTACATTTCCATTCCGCATAATCTCTAGATCCAGAAACTGGATCAGATCTTTGCTAGATTGCATAGTGAGGGTTAATAACCCAGGCTATTGTTATTAAGGAGATTCAAAAAAGATCCTAAGTGCTCCTGCCCCCCCCCCCCCCCAAACAAAGAAGAGATCATCAATAAATCTGCGCCACAGCCTTATCGGTCTGCCTTCTTCTTCCAATATAGATAATTCCCATTTGCCCATGAATAAATTTGCGAGGCTTGGGGCATAGCTTGCCCCCATTGTTTGATTGTAAAAATTTCCATCATGCCAGAAATAGTTTCGTTCCAAGGCAAACTCAAAGAGAATCTGTATTGTTATAATCGCACAAAAGTAAACATACCAGTGCGTTAGGGGACATCTCCTATTCCCCTCTGTCACAATTTCGCCGCTCCTCGCCGCATTAAAAGTGGTTAAAAACAGTTTTAAAAAATGTGTTTATAAACAAACAAAATGGCCACCAAAACAGGAAGTAGGTTGATGTACAGTATGTCCACACATAGAAAATACATCCATACACAAGCAGGCTGTATACACCCTTCCTTTTGAATCTCAAGAGATCATTTGTGTGTTTCTTTCCCCCTTCAGCTCTCATGCACTGAAGTTTCAGGCTGCTCCTTTCTTCCTGCAAACAGCTTTGCCTTTGTCTGGCATTCCTCAGTATGTGAAAGCCCAGCCAGCTCAGAGGACGATTTATCCAGCTTGTAAGAGATAAGAGAGAAGAGAGAAGCTGCCCTAATCTAAATAATACACAGGCAGTGTGCAGAGAGGGGCCTGGAAGGGGGAGTTCATAGCAGAACCACAACACTGAAGAACTTGGCAGCCTTCCAGACACAGGCCGACAAGTCTGACAGGGGAAAGATACATTGATTTATTACAGAGACTGTGATAGCAGAAAGTGCTGCAGTAAGCCAGAACACATTAGAATAGCTTTTGGAAGTAGGATGATAAAAAACAGGATGCAATTTTTGTTACGGAGTCTCTTTAAGTAACCTTAATATATATATATCCTTTGTTTGTCTTTTATTTTTGCCTCCTTTTTGAAAAAGAATTCAGCTTCCTCCAACCCTAATTCATGTTTAATATTAGCGTACAAAGAAGATACATCCATTGTCACCATAACCTCTACTTCACTTATTTCTTCCCCCTCTATTGTTTGCAGCATGTGTTTCGTGTCCTTCAGTATATTGGGCAAGTCCTCCACCATTGGTTTGAGGAACTCATCCAAGTATTGCCCCAATCTATGGGTCACCGACCCTATCCTGCTAATTATGGTACGTCCTGAAGGCTCAGTCTTATTTTTATGCATTTTTGGAACCTGATAAATAATAGGTATCCTTGGTACGTCTGGCACAATATATCTAAATTCTTCATCCGTAATCAATCCCCTATCCATCCCCTCCTTGAGTATCTCCCTCAGTTCTGCCATGTACTTACCTGTTGGGTCTCCTCTCAGTAGAGTATATGCTTCCTTGTCACCCACCAATCTATCCAATTCAGTTTTATATTGGGATTTGCTTAAAACCACCACCCCTCCCCCCTTGTCCGCGGGTCTTACCACCAGACCTTTACCCTCCATCATTTCCCTAGCCATTTCCCTTGTGTGCCCATTTTTTTGCTCTGGAATTTTATTCATATCCTTGATAACCATATTCTTAAATACTTCAATTGCATTGGCTCCCATAATTTGCAGTTATGCCCCTTCTTCCTTCATGGCATCCTAAATTCACTCACCCACAATTGTGATGACCAATGGCCACCTGCAATCCACCCAAGCATTTTCTTTCTTCATAGTACAACAAATATACATTTTATGAAGTTATTTTACATGCACAAATAGCATTTCTAATAAATGCATTGATAGAACGTGAACTAGGGCTTTGACAGGTGGCGCAGAGCAAGTGACACATATATCTTGCAATTACTGATTACCCAGCAAGCTTATGGTGAACCAGAACTCCTAGGAGCGTGTAATGAGCTAAAAAGGACAAAAAAGCCATCTTCATAAAATGCAGAAGGTATTTGCGATTATTCAGGTTGGAGTGAACATATGATATCTCCCACAATGCATCACTGCTGATTATGCAAATCCTCCCTGAAAGCTAAACACACCTCCAGATTCGCTGGAATACAGATTCCAGCAGTATTCTGTTCGGTTCTGAAGGTGTGTTTAGCATTCAGGGACATTGCACAATGCATTACTGTTGAATATGCAAATCATCCCTTTGATGTCCCTGAAAGCTAATCACACCTCCAGAACCGCTGAAATACAGCTGGAATCTGTATTCTAGCGATTCTGGAGGTGTGTTTAACTTTCAGGGCTGATTTGCATATTCAGAAGTGATGCATTGTGGGACAACTCATATGCTCACTTAATCAAAATACCTTGGGCTTGATTCACAAAAGAGTGCTAACTGTTAGCACGGCCGTTTTCGCGCGAATTTTCGCATTGCTCGCGATCGCGAATTTTCGCGCGAAACGATAACATTTTCGCGCGCAAACGCGAATTTTACCGCAAAATCGATATCGTTTTCGCGCGAAAATTCGCGTTTGCGCGCGAAAACGTTATCGTTTCGCGCGAAAATTCGCTATCGCGCGCAATGCGGAATTTCGCGCGAAAACGGCCGTGCTAACAGTTAGCACTCTTTTGTGAATCAAGCCCCTTGTGTTCGAAGAAGGCAAGTTTCTGTTTTGCATGTATCTTGGAGTGTCTCTTATAAGGAAAGTGAGATTTTTATCCTGCCAGAGAGGTCCAGTAATGGCAGCATCTCTTCTCTTCTCCTTTTAGATGATCCTCCCAGTTACCTTCAGCAGCCTAGTTCCTGTTCTGAGGAGCAAATGCTTGATCATGCTTTCCACGTGTGTGATTCGGATGGAGTTGGTAAGGCATTGTCTCATGAACTGAACTGATAACTCTTTAGCGATTTCCAGGATTTTTCTGCTGCTCTTCCCCACCCCCTACTGTATAGTGCAAACTGAGAATATTTTAGATTTAAAGCATATCTAAAGCAAACATGGATAGATAGATACTCTAGTAGCGGGAAGTCTCTAGATAGGCCAGAGGCTTCCTCAGTTCACCAACAGCCCACAGTTCCAGCGCTGAGTCCATCTAAACACACTGGACAAGAGCTTGTCATGCCTGCGTTCCTGCCGTGTTCTTGCTTAATAATCACTTGATGACCGCAGTGTTAAACCCCCTAAAGACCAGCCTGTTATTTGCAGCACTGGGCTGTGCAGGCTTTTCAGCCTCCTGCACAGCCCAGCTATGGAGCCCAGCGATTGGACTCACCTCCTATTTTTGTCCCTAATTGAGACATGCCGCCGGAGGGGTCCGATCGCTGCTGTCACATTTTTTTTTCTCAGCCTGTATCAGGCTGTTTACCTCTTCCTCCCTCCTCTCCTTCCTCCCTCCCCTCCGTGCAGAGAGTTAAACAGGACGGCGATCCGTCCTGTTCTGCCTCTCATAGACATCAGCCTATGAGAGGACGGCAATCCCCGGCCAATCAGAGGCCAGAGATCGCCGATCTCGTACAGCGCTGCCGGGGACCGCAGCGCTGTACGCTTGTAAACACAGGGGATTGCTTTTCCCTTTAGTTTACAAGCAGCCTGCTAGCCACGATCGGAGGCTAGCAGGCTATTCACGGAACTCAGCTCCGTGAACGGGCAGGGAATGATCGCGCATGCGCACGGCCGTTCCCTGCCAAACTGCATCCCCAGGACTTGATGCCAATTGGCGTTAGGCAGTCCTGGGGCTGCTGCCGCGGTCACGCCCATTGGCGTGAGGCGGTCTTCAAGTAGTTAAGTAAGGTCTGTGTATGCCCAGTACTCACATTCAGTATGAACATGAGAGCAGTTCTGTGCAGTTATCCTGTATAAGGACATATAATCTGGGGAACAGTGATCACATAGTTGTGCAGTTAGCAATACCTCCCAGCTTTTTGAGATGAGAAGAAAGAGGGACACTTAAAGACACGCCCTTGCCACACCTCTAATAACGCCCCCACCACACCCTTAGCCTGCGCATTAGAGCAGACCTGATCAGGCTTGGCTATTTCTGCCGGAGCCCATCGGAAAGCCACTACTGCGCCTGCGCAGGAGGGCAGAGGGTAAATATTGACACGTGTCCCGTTGGGCTGCCAGCGCTGGATCCCGGAGGGTGAAGAGGATGGGGGGAGCCTCATTAGGATCCAGAGGCTCCCCCCTCCTGAGGTAAGTACTCCCCAGGGGTACTTTTTTTTATTACAGATACTCTTTAAGAAATATATCAATTTAAAGGATGGATGGGAATAAAGTTTTTTTTACCAATTTTAGTAGAAAAATACATATATTTACATAAAGCTGTACATGAATCCTGAAATAGGGACAAATGAGGAAGACAGGGAGACACAGTGACGTAGCAAAAGGGGGTGCAGAAATTGCGACCGCATCGGGACCCTTGGGCTAAAGGGCCTCACCCTTGACCACAGTATTAGCCCTCTATTGGCCCTGTGCTGATAATAATCACTTCTATGGATACTTTGAATAGTAGTAAGCATTAGCAAACTGTTCCACATCCCCTTGTTGTACCTGCTTGCGGGGGCCCCAATGCAAAAATTGCTCTGGGGCCCATAGCTCCTTAGCTACATCACTGGAGGGACAGAGGGATTTGGTTTCTAAAGAGGGACTGTCCCTCTAAAAGCGGAACAGTTGGGAGCTCTGAGTTAGGCGCAGTGCACACCGAAACCGCTAGCAGATCCACAAAACGCTAGCGTTTTTTGGTGCAGGTTTCAGAGATTTGGCCCAGTGCACACCGTGCAGCAGGAAGCACGTTTGTGGTTTACTACAAACCTCAAACCGCCGGTGTGCACCAGCCCATTGAAATACATTAGCCAAGCGGATTTACAGGTGGATGCGGCCGGCGGATCGCATCCAAATCCGCTCGGTGTGCACTGGGCATTAGTTTGATTGAAAAAAAGACATCTGTCTATTGAGTTCCTCTAGTAAATATGGTAAGTAGTGGTGTGGTAGCAGAAATCTGTGAAGCATGAACATGTAGATGAAGGAAAGTCAGCGCACAGCCAGAAAACTGGATATAAAGCAGTTATGGGGCTGTAAATCCCAGCGGCGTGATTCTGAGAACTCCTATTCTAGCGTGTTTTCTGTGTTTACACAGACAACTCCTGCACCCTTTTCCTGCCATTAAACACATCCAACTTTCCTCAGCATTTAATAAACTCTCCTCAGCGCTACTCATCTGGAATTGATCTTCTTCCGTGTGGGATCTGGGGATGATGTCAGCCTCTTCTCTCCTTACACATTTGGCTGCCTTCAGCATCTACTGTATGGAGTGTTCAACCAGAGCTAGGCCTGGGAAATGAAATGCAGAGGAATATATTCATAATGTGAGGTAGAATCCTGACTTCTTAAAACAGAAGATAGGAACATACAGTATCATTAAATCCCTTCAGCCCCTGGGATTCATGCTTTTAACAGTGATAGTCACAGCTTTCAGATGTTGCTATTGTGCAGTTGCTCTTTTTCCCAGCACATCATTGCAGGAGAAATAATTCTGCTTACTTGCAATAGATACTATAGTCTTAAAGAGACACTAAAGCGGAAAAAAATATATGATATAGTGAATTGGTTGTGTACTATGAATAATTACTAGAAAATTAGCAGCAAAGAAAATATTCTCATACTTTTATTTTCAGGTATATAGTGTTTTTTCTAACATTGCATCATTCTATATTATGTGCAGATTACACAACACTCAGCATTCAAAATGAGTCTTTCAGAGCAGTCTGTGAAGTAATGACCTCTCCTCTAGCAGAGGAAAAGTAAACAGTTCACTTATAGTTGAGATAATAAAAGTCAGATAACAGCACTCTCCACGACTAACTTAAGGTGCCCATACACTCGTCAGATTGGCAGCAGATAGATAAGAAATGCATCTGATGATCTATCTGATGCGTTTTTAGAACATTTTTTACCAGGATAGAATTCCAATAGATTTCAGTTTGAAATCTATTGAAATTCGATCTGATGGCATTTTTTTGCCATCAGATTTCCATTAAGGCCAATGCAAAATGATAAGCAATCTCATCAGATCGACCTAAATTTTCCATCCTGCCAGTTCGACAGAAATCCATCGAAATCCATCGAAATCGGCCATCGATCGGTCGATTGGCCAACCGATTCTCAATCGATCAATCGATCTGGATCGATCGGTCGGCCAGAAAATCGGCTCAGTGTATGGGCCCCTTTAGTCGGAGAGCTTAATGGCTTGTTTGCATAGAGATAACAACTGGAGTTTCTCAACTCTTCCTGTACTGGAAACAATTAGACTGATGTATCTGATCTTAATGTTTTATTTCTTAGCTGTACTACACATACAAATCATAATATCATATTTTTTTTTCCGCTTCATTGTCTCTTTAACTGTTTTACCATATAGCATACATGTCAAACTCTGGCCCGGGTGCCATAAAATTTGGCCCTCAAGTGGTTTCCCCACTTTGCAATATGTTTGGCGCCCTCTAGACCACTAGGGAAGCTATATTGAGGGTGAAGATCAGGGAATTGTATAGGGGAGGGAGAGCCACTAAACACTAGGGAACTGTATAGGGGAGTGAGGAGGAATTAGACACTAGGCAACTGTATAGGGGAAGGAGGAGGGCCACTAGACACCAGGGAACTATACAGGAGAAGGAGGAGGAATTAGACACTGGTGACTGTATAGGGGAGGGGGCACTAGACACCAGGAAACAGTATAGGAGAGGAAGGGGGGGGGGGGTTACTAAACACCAGGGAACTGTTTAAGGGAGGGAGGAAGCATTAGACACTAGGGAGCTGTAAAGAGGAAGTAGGAGGGCCACTAGACACTAGGGAACTGTGTAGGGGAGGGAGTAGGGGCATTAGACACTATGGAACTGTAGAGGAAGTAGGAGGGCTACTAGAAACCAGGGAACTGTATAGGAGAGGGAGGGCCACTAAACCCGAGGGAACTGTATAGTGGAGGGAGGAGACAGTAAACACTAGGGAACTGTATACGGGAAGGAGGAGGGCCACTAGACACAAGGTTGCTGTAAAGAGAAGTGAGTAGGGGCATAAGACAAGACAAGACACAGAACATTTATTTATAGACACAATTAGACACTAGGGACCTAAATAGGGGAAGGAGGAGGACCACTAGACACCTGGCAACTGTATAGGGGTGGGAGCGGAACCATTAGATACCAGGGAACTTTATAAGGGAGCAAGGTGGCCACTAGACATTGAAGTTGGCCTGTGACTTGCTCCCAGTGTTCAATGGCAGCCCACTTTGTGTTTGAGTTTGACACCCCTTCCATATAGGAAGCCTCTTCTGACACCTCTAACCCTTGCAGAGTAGCACAGAGAGTGGGTGAAATATTTACCTGCTTCCATACGCTGGGGGTCTCCTCTGTGCTTCACAGCCGAAAACTCTGTGCTGTACACAACATGGAGGAAACCAACTTCCACCTGGAAGCAGGTAAATATTTCACCGCTCCCTGCACTACTCTGCATGGGGTGGATGTGGCAGGGACAATTTTTTGTGAGGGAACGAGGAGGTTTTCCTAACATACACTTGACTATTGGTGCGACCTGCGGGTTGGGAGAGGGAGGAGGAGACGGCCCGAAATCCCCCAGGACTCCCTGCGGTTGCAGGGGACACGGGGGGAATTGTTAAGTCCATGTACAGTCAACAAGGAATTGAGCTGAATGTTCTGGCAGACTGTAGATAGGTAGATATATAGACAGATAGTCAGACGGTAGTAGCAGTATAGATGCTGAAATGCATAAGCAGGGTTACTATATATTCACAGGAAAGGTGTCAGTGACCCAAGTCATTGATTACTTGAAGAGTGTGACAGAGCCAAGTCGGGATGGAGGTCGTCTTCAGCTTCTCTGTAGAATGTTTGATCCTAATGATGAAGGCGTCCTCGTAGATCTGCAGGAATTCCGAGCAGTGATGAGTCAGTGGATTGCCAGCTGCTGTCAGAACAGGTTTGTTGCACTCTCATAATATGTTTTCCAGTATGCTTCTTCTGTTACAGCACAAGAACAGAGCTGTCCAGCATGTGCCTTCAAGCTAATTGTAAAGTGTGTTGTGCGACAAACATCTCATAATAACAGGGCACAAAAGCTTAGAGATTTTTAGAGTAAAGAACAACCCTTGTTCAGTAATGAGTCACAGACAATACATTTTACAGAGCCGCACCATCCCAACATGTATACAGCCAGCTTGGGACTTTCTGGTCCTCATCAGTGCATGCCAGGGATTGATGCGGCACCACCTGAGTATAGAATGCAGGTAAACAGGGCTGGTTCTCGACTTTTTGCTGCCTGAGGCAAATTTGTAACGATTGCCCTCCACTAGAGTACAAACCCCCGCCGAACTGCACCGCAAGTGTGCTGGCTGTCCCAGCTATCACTTCTCCCTTACTTCCCTTGCCCATCATAGGTAGCTACATCATAGGTAGCTACAGGTGCCCCTTAGTATTGGGTAGCCAGAGCTATCCACAGTATTAAGTAGCTAGAGATGCCCCTGACTGTAGGGAGATCTCATCAGTGAAATGCTGAGACCCGGGTGAGTAACCTCTCATTTATCCTCCGCCTGGGACTCTGCATAGATAAGGCAGGAGGGAGGTACTTGGGGAGGGGAGTGAGCTGCCTTTCCATTATCCTGCGCCTGTAGGCTCGTGCCTACAGGGCCTTATGGTAAATCCGGCCCTGGTTACACTTCCTAACACTGCAGGGTGGCCCCTTGAGTGCACCTTTAGTGGCCACAGCTCTTGAGCGCTTTGAGTCTAACAGGAGAGAAGCGATATACAAATGTTAGGATTATATTATTATATAGAATACCCAGATAGCTCATGGTGACCGCAATGTGACTCCACTTCCAGCATCGGGCGGTTGTTCCATTGCACAGCTGCATGAGCTTGAATACTCTGAGCTATAATTACATCCATACATTGAGACGGATGTTGGCTGTATTTTATTCACTGTTTATGTGGACTGTGCACAGATTGAATATTGAGCTAAGGTGTGCCCTTTAATATGAATACAATTATAGGCTTGCTATACACCAGTGGCTCTGGATGTGAGCCTGGCTTCAAGGGCATAAAGAGATGATGTGCATGTTATTATTTAGTATTTATAAAGCGCCAACATCTTCCACAGAACTTTACAAAGTATATAGTCTTGTAACTTAACTGTGCCTCAGAGGGGCGCACAATCTAATTCTTATCATAATCATATTTCCATTTTAGTCTAGGGCAAATTTTAGGGGGAAGCCAATTAACTTATCTGTATGTTTTGGCAGGGCTATGGAGTCAGTCAAAAATGATCTGATTCCAACTCCTCAGTTTATGAAACCCACTGATTCCGACTCCCAAAATTGCTCCGACTCCAACTCCTTAGTCTAATACTTACAAGGGCTTTGGAGTTGGTACAAAAATTATCTCACTCCGACTCAGACTCTTCGGTTTATGAAACCACTGACTCCAGGTACCCAACAATTACTTTGACTCCAACTCCGCAGCCCTGGTTTTTTGTATGTGGGAGGAAAACCACGCAGAGCCTTGTACTATGTGGAACACAACAAATCTAGTTGCAGCAACTATATAAGATGAAATTCATGCAGGAGTTGGATCTAATAGCAAAGAGGGCAAAGTGGCAAGCAGGTAAACTATCAACATCAGGTAGATATTGATTATTTACGGAATATGCTGGTGCTTTATAAATCAATAATAATAATCTAATTGTATAAAATGGCCTTTGGTTTGATTATTGTTTCAAACTCTGACAGGTTCACTTTGACACTTTTATTTTACTTTTAGAGAGCCTGCAGAAGAATTACATCTTCATTGGGATTTTTACTGGATTCATTTTTTCCTATTGGTTAGACTCTTCCTCAGTAGAAAAGGGAAATTACCGTATATCCTCAAATATAAGTCGACCTTGTGTATAAGTTGACTCCAGTATTTCATCCCTTTAACCTGGAATTTCAGGTATAAGTTTACACAGCAAAGTTAATGGCTGCACTTGGGGAGCAAGAAGAATTAACAGCTGCACTTGGGGACCAGGAGGGGTTAAGGACTGCACTGCATACAGTATTGCAGCCATTAACCCCTCCTGACCCTTAAGTGCAGCCAATAGTTCCTCTAGGCCCCCAAGTGCAGCAATAATTCACTCCTCTTTCTGCAGCCCAGTATTTCCCCCCTGCCCCTTTCCTTGTTAATTGTTGTGGCCAGAACTTTCAGACCTGTGTTTTCTTGGCATTTCCTTTATCAAGAAGGTGTCACAACTGGGTCAATTAGTACAATAGTACACACATTACACAGTGTGCTCAATGTTGCTCGTGACTCGTGTATAAGTCAACTCTATACTTTTATTTAGTGACCTACATTTCTAAACGTTTAGTCTATTATATACAGTATCCCAACTGGGCAGAGGGAAAAATGAATAGCCTTAACTATTTTTTTTTCAATAGGAGTAAGGCCTTGTTCACATTACGAATCGCCAGCACTATCGCAAGCGTTGAGCCATTTGGTTAGTGATTTTAAAAGAGCTTTTTTTAAGCGCTTTTGTGGAGCAATGATTTTTTAAACTTCCTGACGTTAGTCAGGAAGTGAACTCCTTTACCCAGAAATGAATAAATACAATGTATTTATTCATAAACGTGCTCTGGAAGTCGCTATTCAAAGCAATATTCAAGCTTTCTATTGAACACAAAGCAGAGCGCTCAAGTATGAACACTCTCATAGGAAATCATTACACAAGCCCTTTTAGAGAGATTTCAAAAATCGTCGGCGCTTAAAAAAAACGAAAACGCTCATAGGGCTTGATTCACAAAAGAGTGCTAACTGTTAGCACGGCCGTTTTCGGGCGAATTTTTGCATTGTGCGCGATCGCGAATTTTCGTGCGAAACGACACAGTTTTTGCGCACAAACGCGAATTTTTCCGCGAAATCGATATCGAAAACGGCCGTGCTAACAGTTAGCACTCTTTTGTGAATCAAGCCCATAGTGTGAACAAGCCCTGAGAGTTACTCTTTCTTTCTTCCAGGTTTTTCCTGTGCATCTTTCTGTTCTGACAGCAAGGGTTCATTGGGCCAGGAATTGTGCTCAGGGGCAACACCAACAGCAAAAAAAACCTGACAAGGGTTCTAACCCTTCACTACTCAAATAAGGCTGGATCCACACTTGTCTAACTGTCTTGTGAACTGGCCCATTGATTAACTTTAGTTCTCAGTCTTTATGTGCAGGAAATGCACAAAAAAAAAACAGATTAGTGTGAACCCTGCCTAAAAAAATGTTGGCATGGCAAGATATGTATTTTCATATGTGTTTTATTGGATATTACAATGGTTAAGGGCTCTGCCTCTGACACAGGTGACCTGTGTCAGAGGGGAAATAGAGAAGCAAAAAAGGACAACACAGCATGACCTGCAACTTCCTTTGTGTGTACCAAATTTTGTGTGTACCAAATAAGAGTCAGGTAAACTGGGGAATGATCATTTATCAACAAGAAAAGTAATAGTGATTTTAACTTTTGGATTGCCTGGTTAGCATGGTTATTACTTGTTTACCAGATACAAATAAGGAATTGATTTTTGACTTTATGCCCTGCAGCCATGCGTGTTTTCACAGGAAATGTGGAATATATGTCTCACCATTAATGTGCGATGCAACCTTTAGGGACCGTTGCGGTGAAGAACAATCATATCACAATGGCAGGAAAGTGTGTAAGGGGACCTGAGGGTGCATTCACACCATGGCCCATATGTAATTCCCTTTTCTCCTGAGTTTTCTCCTAGGTGATATTTACACAACATGTCATAAAATGCCTTTTAAGCCACCAGCTAGCAAGAAAATACTCAAAATAAATTTTATAGCACTTTTTTTTACCAACTTTTGGGTACTTTTTCAATTGCTGGGTAAATGCTGGGTAGACTTATACTTGAGTAATATGCTGAAAAGTTAGTTTAAAGAGAATTTTAAAGTTTTCTCCTAGGCGATAAATGTACAGGTGAAAAATGTAATTGCATACGGGCCCATGTGCGTTGGAGTGCATTTAAACATACAGTATGTTATAATTGCATAGCAATCACTGTAGTGGTCCCCACAATGGGCCTATTCACACTGATGTACTAGCAGCCTTGGTGCATTGAGTAGCTTCATAATAACACGTGTTTGGGCTGTGCTCTACCAGATAATGCACACGTTATACCATATTTACAAATAAATGGTGACAAGACAGTCAACGCCATGACTAGGCCCGTATTTACCTCACAGATGTCCTGGCACCCTAGACTTCACCCTCCATGATCCTACAACCCCCACCAAACTGCACCACAAGTGTGCTGGCTGACCCAGCTGTGACTTCTCCCTTACTTCCCTTGCCCATCATAGGTAGCTACAGGTGCCCCTTAGCATTAGGTAACCAGAGGTACTCTCAGTATTAAAGAGGAACTGTAACGGCAAAACGTCCCCTGGGGGGTACTCACCTCGGGTGGGGGAAGCCTCAGGATCCTAATGAGGCTTCCCACGCCGTCCTGCGTCCCTCGGGGGTCTCGCTGCAGCCCTCCGTACAGCCGTGACGTAATATTTACCTTCCTGGTTCCTGCGCAGGCGCTCTGATGGCTGTCGGCTCCGAAGTAGGCGGAAATACCCGATCGCCGTCGGGTTCGCTCTACTGCGCAGACGCAAGTCTCCGGCGCCTGCGCAGTAGAGCGGACCCGACGGAGATCGGGTATTTCCGTCTATTTCCGAGCCGAATGCAGCCACAGCGCCCCCGCTGGAGCCAGCAAAGGTAAATATTGGAATTACAGTCGGGCCTGTCGCCGGCTGTTCAGAGGGCTGCAGCGAGACCCCCGTGGGACGCAGGACGGCGTGGGAAGCCTCATTAGGATCCGGAGGCTTCCCCCACCCGAGGTGAGTACCCCGCAGGGGATCTTTTTAAAGTTACAGAGTCTCTTTAAGTAGCTAGTGGTGCCCCCGACTGAAGGGAGATCTTGTCAGTGGAATGCCGAGAGCAGGGTGAGTAACCTCTCATTTACACTCTCATCAGGACTCTGCATAAGGAAGGCGGTACTGGTGTAGGGGAGTGAGCTGCCTCTCCATCATCAGGTGCCTGTAGGCACGTGCCTTCAGTAAATCCAGCCCTGTGCACATTGCAGTGGATTTAGCGTAAACTTACCCTAAACCCAGCACTAAATGATTTTCTTTTTTTGTTCTAGGGATGTAAGATTGCCGTTAGAGAATGAGACTGATATTGTAGGCGTACAGCAGCAACCATCTGGTAGGTGAAAGCACAGATGGGAGCTTATAAGCAAGCATGAATCTGTGAATCTGTATTCAAAAATTCCTAGTATGCTGATTTGTGCCAGTATGTATCCACTCGCTATATATATGCATCAATTGATTTGTGCTGGTTTGTCAGTCATTTTGCCACCCATGTATCCATGATAATTCTTTGTGTAACTTCAGTGAATATCTTCAATGGTTTAGCAAAAGCAATTTTGACTGAAACAACAACATCACAAAAAAGGAAATGCTCATTGGTATGTTTTATTTCTATGCAGTGTGTGGTGAAAGTTGTTAAACTGGAGTGTAAGTGCTCCAGGCTTATTTATTTTATAATTTTAGAAAATTCTATTTTATTTCCTCTTTGTGACATTTCCTTGCAAATTAGCACACGTAGGCAGGGAACACACTTCTTAAAAGCACGCACATTTTGCTGCCATGGCCGTATTTGAGGCAAGGCCACAAAGGCCATGGCCTAGGATGCCAGGAAGCAAGGGGCGCGCTGCCGGCTGGGACACTAAGGCAGTCAAACTGCCAAATATGGAAACCACAGCAGTCACAAACTCGGCTGCCCTGCTTCCATAGGGGCGAGCAGTGAAGCACTGGTCCTGTGATCCCCCTATTCTGTGCTGTGCTACCCTCAAGCTCAGAATGGGTTGAGCACAGGAACAGGGAAGTACACAGGATGGGGGAGCACAAGCTGAAAGCACAAGACCAGGGGAACAAACGGGACAGGGGGAGCAGACAGGACGGAGGTGTACAGGACTGGGAGGTTGGTGGGGGAGGCGGAGTGGCTTACAGTGAGCCTTGGGTGGTAAACTGTCCTAATGTTGCCCTGTTTGCTGTATATCAGGAAACACACACTGCTACATGTGTAATGAATGTCAGTGGGCCAGTCGCTGTTTTTATGTTCATTCACAGTCTCGTTGTTGAGTTGATGCAAATGTTTATACCGAATTCATACTAATGTATACAGATTGAAAATGAACCAACCAACTCCAGCCACTGCAGCATTTGGTTGGTTTAATAGTAAGTTGTATACATTTGCATTAAAGTAACATAAAAAAATTGCATCAACTAGGAATTATGTGCATCTCAATGATCATCCTTACTGCCTAATTATAAAGGCACAAGATTCATGCTTTGTTGATATCAGCATAAGCAAAAAGTTTTGAATTAGGGTGATACCAATTATTGGCTAACTTAGAAGAAAAGCAGTAAGCTTTCAGCTATGAAGACTTCCTCAGACTGATTCCTGTATACGGACTAACTATAGAACACAGCTTATATACTCTGAACATAAAAAAAGCACAGTGGCATAGTGGATAGCGCTGTCGCCTTGCAGCGCTGGGTCCCCGGTTCGAATCCCAGCCAGGTTAACATCTGCACAAAGTTTGTATGTTTTCCCCGTGTCTGCGTGGGTTTCCTTTGGGCACTCTGCTTTCCTCCCACATCCCAAAAACATACAGATATGTAATTGGCTTTCCCCTAAATTGGCCCTAGACTATAATACATGCACTACATGATACATACATAGACACATGACTATGGTAGGGATTAGATTGTGAGTCCCTCTGATGGACATTTAGTGACAAGACAATATACTATGTACAGTGCTGCGTAATATGTCGGTTTTATATAAATACTTAAATAAATTAGAGATACATTGTACCGCAATACATGTCATTATATGCCTAGTTACAACATCAAGAGAGTCCCCCAGAGATGCTAAGTAATTTATGACAAAAAAAAGATAAAACCACTTGTCTGCTTGAGCACCACATTCTACAGACTCAGTGTGGTGAGGAGACATCGTAACTCATTCAAACATAACTAGGTAAGGCTACATACAATGTTTGTTATACGCTAAAGCAATTTGTAGAATTTAAAAAACCTTCTTACCTGCACAAGGATTAAAAAGGAATTGTGGCACAAGAAAATAAAAAAAAACAAAAAGGATAGTGGGATTTAAAGTCTACCAGAGCTGAACTAAATGCAAAAATGTATACTTACCCATGAATTCCTGCAGCAGCATAAGCATGTGTGAGTACCTCGCCGTCCTCCCACGGCCTGCTGTTCAGCCGAGATCAGCCCGGTAATAGGCACAGTCAGGTCCAGTCTGGGTCTTCTGTGCATGCGCGGACCTCCCGAGCATTCGCCGGAGACCTGGACTGACGTGACTGAACCTATTACCGGGGCTGATCACTGCTGAACGGCAGACCGCAGGAGGACGGCGAGGGACTCACAGGTGCTTATGCTGCTGCAGGAAGCCATGGGAGAGTATCGATTTTTGCATTTAGTTCAGCTCTGGTTCAAAACCCATCATATCTACACAAGAAATTGTAATCCTTATTTAGAAAAAAAAAAGACAAAGACAAACACTTGTATTGCGCTTTTCTCCTGGCGGACTCAAAGCGCCAGAGCTGCAGCCACTAGGACACGCTCTATAGGCAGTAGCAGTGTTAGGGAGACTTGCCTAAGGTCTCCTACTGAATAGGTGCTGGCTTACTGAACAGGCAGAGCCAATTTTAAACCAATGTATACACTTAGACTCTCTTATAGTCTGTCGTTGTGCGATTTAAAGCCGCCAGTTTATACAGTGACGAGAAGATCACTTAAACTGTGGCTATGTGAGCAGAAGTGTGTGGGCAAAGGGAGATCAGCATATTCGTTTTGTTTTTTTTCCTGTTAATGGTGAACCTGTGATGGTTCATACGCTCATGTTCGTCTTGTTTCTCCCACATAAATTCCTTTGGGGCATTTTGCACACGTGATCAAATTTACCACATTTAAAGAATCAGAGGAAAAAGTGCCTTGTACTTTGTATTCCTGTAGTTTACCTGGTATTGGTATACTGTCGATGGAATAGATGTGTTTGCAGGTCCCACATCTTTTCTTTTGGCAGGGCAATGTTTCATTCTGTTTCGGCCGATCATCTGTTTAAGAATGGGTGGCTGGCGATATGCCAGAAGGGGAGGTTCAGGGAATATCTTTCTCTGTCTCTGATCCTTGTGTAAAAAAGGTTGGAGTTCTTTTTCAATCTTTCTTCAGATTTCCAGGTGTGGGATGTGGGTTACCACCAGTGGGACATGGCTCTCTTCCTGGTCTTGCTTGTATTTCAGGAGTTGAGTCCTACGGATGATGTTAGACTTCTTAATTTGGGCCTCGGCCATTAGTGGATTATGTCTTTGTTTAATAAAGTTCTTCTTCAGGTAATCCAGGTGTCTATCTCCATCACCCCTGTCAGAACAGATCCGATTGCATCATATTGCTTGGCTGTAAATTATGGAAACCCTTATGTGCTTGGGGAAGGAGAATAGAGACATTGTCAACAAACCAAGGGATAAAGGGGGTGCCATAGCCATCAGGAACACCAGTGACTATGTCCAGGAGGCACAAAGACAGTTGTCCAACAGTATACACTATGCTAAATTACAAGGGGACCCTACAAAGAGCTACAGGATGGCACTCAATAACATGGTAGAGAAATTGCCCACAAACATCCAACAACGTGTTGTTGAGATGATTATCCCTAAAAAACCTAGAGCAGATTGCTTTTACATGATTCCCAAAATGTTTTGTCCCAGCGCGGGCACAGGACGTCTGCAGGGGGGTGGTAGAGTTATTCTTTCTCTTAGTTAGAAATATGATGATTTGCTATAGTGTCCCTTTCCAGACCATAAGTTATTTTTTTTAACTGCTTACAAATGTCCTTTAATAAAGTGTGATTTTCTCACCCCCAGGGTTCATATTCCAAATATGGTCTTGAAATCCCTTCCTCCCATCTGGAATTGGGCCTGGGCAATTTTCTTTCTTTCTTAAAGATAATTCTGTTTTTGGTTGGAGGTAGTCTTTAATCAAACAAAGACTTCCACCAGGACAGTTCAAGGTTTTTGTATGAGACATAGGATTATACAGATTATGCTTGGTAAAAGGCTATTGGACATTAGGTTACACCTCTGAGGATGTATAACTATTGCTATTAATCATGTAATCATCAGTTGTGTCCAACATGTTCTATAGATTATTTGTACATGTCTATGCATGTTTTCTGAGGCTGTGATTATGGGTTGCTTTTCCTCTTCATAGTAAAGCTGCGTTCCAAACCTTCACAGCTGGAGGGATATGGTGGTCATATGCAAAAGTACACGTAAGACAAAATCATTTTTACGTCATATTAATTGGAAGGAAGTAGACAATTGATGCATTTTTTATCATGTTGCCTAAGGCAGACAGTCAGCTACATCCTATCAAACTGCTCCTGAGTTCTGCATTGATCCATAGACTTGTCTGATGCTTTCTGAGCCTGTTAAAAACAGAAAATTATTGCTATATATGCTAAAGAATCCTACTGCTTTTGTCAGGGACATTTTAGGTTAAATGGGGCCCTGGTCAAAAATGGTATATGTTGGTAAAGATGGTAAAGGTCAGTTTTAGGTGTACAGGTAGGGTCAAGGTCAGTATTAGGCCTCAATAAGAGGTTAGCATACATACTGCACATACATACATAGTATACATATGCCTACATATGAGGGTTTTTCACACTTCAGCTGAGAAGCAGTAGTGTAGACCAGCATTTCAGGTCTATCCTGCTGTGGATTGTAAGAACTGGCAATGTGACAATACCCAGAATTTATGCAGAATATTGTGGTACATTACGCACATAATCACTCTGATGGTGCTTACATGAGAGATTGCAGAAATATGAATTTACATTGACCTGACAAGTCACTGGGAAATTATTTTTTTACCTTGCAAGATCCTATCCTATTTACTTGAGTAAAACTAGAAACAGGTGTAAGCTTATTTGCTTTCTTTCTCTTTAGTGCTCATAAAAACCTCCTTTCGTTCTGTAACTTAAAGGGGAACGGTAGCGAATCATCCTATTTCTAACTAAAAGACAGGATTAATTAGGCATGAATGGGGAAAAAAATAATAGTTAAAAATAAACAGAACCATCATAGTAGTCACCCAACCACTGGGCATCCTGTTGCCTTGGTAGTAACTGACAGAGATGTTGCTCAGCTCATTCCCTTGTGGGGGAGAACAAAATAAACTTTTTTTTTTAATTGTACCTCCCTATAGAGATGTGGTAGGAGCTGGGGCATACTCCTCCCACTTGCTCTGCCGCCGGACTTGCTATACTGCTCCTCGCAGATTACTAGTGTTGCATGTGAGGCCCTCTGCACTTGTGCAGGCATTGTTTTGGACACCTCTGTGTCTCTCTCATGTGCGGTACGTACATAAGGACAGTTTATTTTGATCTCCCCCACAAGGGAATGAACGGAGCAACATCTCCATCAGTTACTAATCAGCCGACGGGATGCCCAATGGTTGGATGACTGCTGTGATGGTTCTGTTTATTTTTATTATTATTTACTTCCCATTCATACCTAATTCATTCTTTCTCTTAGTTAGAAATAGGATGATTTGCTGTAGTGTCCCTTTCCGGACCATCATTTATTGAAATCTTTGCCCTGTTTGGGAGCTGTTATCTCTGCCAGGACGGAGATTTCAATTAGCCCGCCGCTCCCGCTGATTGCACCGATCTCTCACTGCTACAGCCCACTCGCCCTTCTGTCCAGCTAGAGATTATGGGGCCCCATAGCAAAGCTTTCATGGGGCCCTCAGATGTAGTCTTAAGCAATGCCACCTGTCCCTACCCTATGGATATGAGTTAACTGGGAAATGTAAATGTCCATGCAATCTACACTGGATATAGTCCATGGACACTTAGACAAATGCATATGACAGCAGAGCTCCGTGAGCCAGTCCGGAACTGATTTCATTGGCTCCTGACCCCGTGATCACTGTGAGCCAATCTCAATGGCTCACATTGATCACAGGGTCAGGAGCCAATGAAATCAGCTCCTGACCGGCTCACAGAGCTCTTCCATCGTAGCCACTGCTGAGCGAGTAGGCTTCAGTGACGGAGGGGCAGCGCAATAAGTGGAAGCAGCGAATCTGTGTAGTGTGACATCAGTAGGTTCCATTTTTCTTACCAGCCATCTCTGGTCCTTAAGGAGCCAGAGACCGCTGGTACTGAAGTGGTTAAATCCCTACATTAATTATATATTCTTTGTCTGTTCTTTTGTACTAAAGAGTATTATACTTTTATGGTTTGCTGTGCTGTTTACTGTATTCTGTATGTATACGGCTCTGGTTTGCCTGCAGGGGAGAGCAGATTGATTTAACAAACAAAATTGCCGATCTTGCATTTATGAACAAGAAACTGATTGATCAGAGGAACAAACTACAGAAGAATTTGGAGTCAGCTGAGGAGTCTAATGCTCACCTGGCTGAGGAGATAGCTGAAGTCAGATGCCAGCTGAGAAGGTATGTAGGATAAAGCGTCACTGGTGTTGCAGGTACACTACTTTGGCCTCCTATTTTATTGATTCATTTGAAGGGTAATGTATTTTTAAAATAATCCAGCAATTCAGCCCCAACACCTCCCATGTGCCCAAAGGGAATGATCCAATGGCCTGGCAGGGGGAGAGGGAATGAGGTGGTTGCAGTCATTTACTAAGGAGGTGGACACCTGTGAGCATCCAGTGAAAAACGGCGTTGGTTAAATAATGGCCCAGCTTCCGCCCGATATTTGTTTAAAACGATATTTATCGTTTTAAAGGTTACAATGGCACAGACCTTGTGAACGTAGTTTATCGTTTTAAGCTCTGCTTTGCTGCCATTTGAAAATATGTCTGCCCGCCGACTTTAACGTTTAATAGCAAAGCCCAGGGCCGGGCCGAGGGATAGGCTGGAGAGGCTCCAGCCTCAGGGCGCAGTGTAGGAGGGGGCGCAGAATTCATTCAGCTGTCATTCCTAATTGTGTTTGAAGCAGAAAGAAATAAGAAAAGGGGATACATAGCAGTGACTGCAAGCCAGATAACTAGATATTAAGGTGTTGGGGAGGATGTGGGCCCTGTGGCGCCTCTTAGTCTAATAGCAATCAGTGTGTGATGGCTGGGGTGCCAGGGATAGAGGGGCGTACTTTGGTGTCTCAGCCTTGGGTGCTGGAGGACCTTGTCCCGGCTCTGGAAAGCCCCCTTAAAAGCTAGAAACACCACATTTTCAGGTTATGTTAAGAAGAACAGTGGGAACAAGAGGAACATTTTTTTTCCCAAAAAGACCTTATACTTTTTGAGAAAAATCGATTTAAAAGTTTCAAAGGAAAAAAAGTTACATTTAAATGCGTAAATGACAGTTCTTAGAGAAACAATTCCCACCGACTTTAGCAGTTAATAGCAAAGGCCCCTTACATCCTAGCAACAGCAAATTTGCAGGATATGCTAAAAAAATAGTGGGAAACAATATTTTAAAAAAAAATTGTTTTATTTATTTCTACCAACTTTTTTTTTTATGTTCAGAGTGTGGGAATTTTTTTTTTTAAATGGCATGGAGGCCTCCTTCCCGAGCCTCTGTAACTCCTTGTCTCCCATGCAGGCTGGAATAGCCAGAATGCGGAGCCCCGGCCGACTAGGGCTTCGCACCCTGAGCTATACCAGTCTTCATGGTCCATGGTATGGGGGAGCTCCAGGGGTGAGGGGCGGCCAAGCCTTCCCCTTCCCTCCCCAGAGCCCTTGTCCAATCCATGGACAAGGGGCTCTTCCCCACCTCCAGTGCCCCAGGAGGAGGTGGGGGCGACGACTCCCTGGGGGGGTTCATGGTGGAATCTGGGAGTCTCCTTTAAGAAGGAGACCCCAGATGCCTGCCCCCCTCCCAGGAGAAATGAGTATAGGGGTACAAAGTACCCCTTACCCATTTCCACAAAGGGTTAAATGAAATAAAAACAACCACGAAAAAAGTCTTTTATTAGTCTTAATTAACCAGAAATACTTACCTGTACCTTTAAGAAAACGTTTCCACGCCAATATCCTCGGGAAAGGTCCCACGCCAATATCCTCTAATCTTGCGAGCTTCATCTTGATTGAAGATCAAAGACGCGCCCTCGCCGACACACAGCGCCGCTCACCGCCGCAGAGGACACAGCTCTAGCTATACTCTGTATAGCTAGGGCTGAAAGCATCTTTGAATTTTGGCTCTAAGTCTCCCCATTGGTCTATTAAAAGACCAATGGGAGTTAGGAGGATCCCCATTGGGATAACGTTCAGGCAGGACATTGTTATTTAGTATATTATATAGCGCCGATATCTTACGCAGCGCTGTACAGAGTATACTGTCAGAGTATATTGTTTTTTTTTATTCAGTCCATAGAGAAGATTATAACATACTGTATAAACCAGGGTAGCACAGAAAATGCGTTTAGCATCAGCTGTATGAAGCAAAACTCAGCATTAGCACATTGTACAACTCAATGAGACAGACCGTTTACTTTAAAGTGTAACTGTCTTTATTTTTATCTGGTAAACAAGTAATAAGCATGCTAACCAGGCAATCCAAAAGTTAAAATCTCTATTACTTTTCTTGTTTATAAATGATCATTCCCCAGTTTACCTGACTCTTATTTGGTACGTTGCCACTAAAAGAAGTTGCAGGGCATTCTGGGTTGTCTTTTTCCGCTTCTTTATTTCCCTGCGTGGCCCCGAAACAATTGTTGGACTACCTTGTGGAGACTGGCACAATAAAGTATGTGCTATTGAGAACGGTGTGCTGACAATCCTTTTGAACATTAACCACTTGAGGACCGTAGGCTTTACCCCCCCCCCCCCCCCCCCCCCCTTAAGGACCAGACCCTTTTTTTCCATTCAGACCACTGCAGCTTTCACGGTTTATTGCTCGCTCATACAACCTACCACCTAAATAAATTTTGGCTCCTTTTCTTGTCACTAATAAAGCTTTCTTTTGGTGCTATTTGATTGCTGCTGCGATTTTTACTTTTTATTATATTCATCAAAAAAGACATGAATTTTGTCAAAAAAATGATTTTTTTAACTTTCTGTGCTGACATTTTTCAAATAAAGTAAAATTTCTGTATACATGCAGCACGAAAAATGTGGACAAACATGTTTTTGATTAAAAAAAAAAAACATTCAGCCTATATTTATTGGTTTGGGTAAAAGTTATAGCGTTTACAAACTATGGTGCAAAAAGTGAATTTTCCCATTTTCAAGCATCTCTGACTTTTCTGACCACCTGTCATGTTTCATGAGGGGCTAGAATTCCAGGATAGTATAAATACCCCCCAAATGACCCCATTTTGGAAAGAAGACATCCCAAATTATTCACTCAGAGGCATAGTGAGTTCATAGAAGATATTATTTTTTGTCACAAGGTAGCGGAAAACGACAGTTTGTGACAAGAAAAAAAAAAAGAAAAAGTTTCCATTTCTGCTAACTTGTGACAAAAAAAAAATGAAATCTGCCACGGACTCACCATGCCCCTCTCTGAATACCTTGAAGTGTCTACTTTTCAAAATGGGGTCATTTGTGGGGTGTGTTTACTGTCCTCGCATTTTGGGGGTGCTAATTTGTAAGCACCCCTGTAAAGCCTAAAGGTGCTCATTGGACTTTGGGCCCCTTAGCGCAGTTAGGCTGCAAAAAAGTGCCACACATGTGGTATTGCCGTACTCAGGAGAAGTAGTATAATGTGTTTTGAGGTGTATTTTTACACATACCTATGCTGGGTGGGAGAAATATCTCTGTAAATGACAATTGTTTGATTTTTTTTACACACAATTGTCCATTTACAGAGATATTTCTCCCACTCAGCATGGGTATGTGTAAAAATACACCCCAAAACACATTATACTGCTTCTCCTGAGTACGGCGATACCACATGTGTGGCACATTTTTGCACCCTAACTGCGGTAAGGGGCCCAAAGTCCAATGAGTACCTTTAGGATTTCACAGGTCATTTTGCGACATTTGGTTTCAAGACTACTCCTCACGGTTTAGGGCCCCTAAAATGCCAGGGCAGTATAGGAACCCCACAAATGACCCCATTCAGCGCGAGGGGGGCGGAGCCAGTCGCCGGTGGCTGATCGCGCCACGAATGACGCGATCGCTCCGCCCATGCCCGTACAAGGACCGCCGCCAATTGTACATGCGGCGGTCCTTGCGGGATCCACTTTCCCGCCGCCCCTGTGCAGTGGGCGGTCGGTAAGTGGTTAAAATGGGCAAATGAACTTACCTGGGGCTTCCTCCAGCCCTTAGTAGTTGATAAATTCCCTCTGTGTCCTCCGGGCTCCCTCTGTTCTGCCCTCCGCGCACCTGTCTCGCTTGCGCACCCATCGCCGTAAGCAATCTGCACACGCGCAGTTCGCTCCTTCAAAAACTGTGCGTGTGCATAAAGCTTACGCTGATGGGCATGCGAGAGAGGCGGCTACGTGGAGGGGTGGTGCATGCACATTAACGGAGCCGCCGGGGGCAGAACGGAGGGAGCCCAGAGGAGGCAGAGGGACTGGTGGAAGCTCCGGGTAAGTTCATTTGCCCATTTTAATGTCTCCTCAGGTCCAGTTATCCTGTCATATCCTACAGTTTCTTTACGGACCAAGCCATGTTATTTTTGTTGTGATTTTTAATGGATTAGGGACATTTTAGTTTGGTTAGCATGTCAGGACCCATGTGGAGCTTTACTATAATAATTTTACTACAATAACTCTGTATGGTACACAAATAAACCACATTCTGTTGAAGACAAACTGTCTGGAGTTCTACTTTAAGTGGCTTATTGATGAACCATCATTTACTTCCTCAGATTCCAATTCCTATTTCCCTGAATCACATGATGCAAAGTAACCAATGACATGGCAGGGACTCCCCTCCCCTGTAACAACACAGAAGGCCCAGAGCAGGGGTCTGCAACCTTTAAGACATAAAGAGCCACTTGGACCCGCTTCCGAAAAGAGAAAAAAAACTGGGAGCCGCAAAACCATTATAAAACAAATCGTTAGCAGATATGACCCCCATATGCACAAATCGTTATCAGATATGACCCCCATATGCACAAATCGTTAGCAGATATGACCCCCATATGCACAAATCGTTATCAGATATGACCCCCATATGAACAAATCGTTATCAGATATGACCCCCATATGCACAAATCGTTAGCAGATATGACCCCCATATGCACAAATCGTTAGCAGATATGACCCCCATATGCACAAATCGTTAGCAGATATGACCCCCATATGCACAAATTGTTAGCAGATATGACCCCCATATGCACAAATCGTTAGCAGATATGACCCCCATATGCACAAATCGTTAGCAGATATGACCCCCCATATGCACAAATCGTTAGCAGATATGACCCCCATATGCACAAATCGTTAGCAGATATGACCCCCATATGCACAAATCGTTAGCAGATATGACCCCCATATGCACAAATCGTTAGCAGATATGACCCCCATATGCACAAGCATTACACTGCAGGGCTACGGGAAAATGGCCGCCCGAAGTCCTGCACTGCACTGGTCCGGTGGCCTCTCTGATAGGCTGCCGGCCAGGGACAGCACACGTCACACTCGCGCCGCAGCCACTGACACCGGAGCCGCCTAGGAGCCGCGGCAAAGGTGAAAAAGAGCTGCATGCGGCTCCGGAGCCGCGGGTTGCAGACCCCTGGCCCAGAGATTTTGCAATCAGCCAATGAATTAAGGTTCCACACTGCTGAAAAGGCAGCTCTGGTATGAGCTCAGAAGTTCTGTACATATTTCTAGTTTGTGTCCTCCAAAACCTGTTAGTTCTATCAGATTTAAACTGCTTACTTTTTTCACTATAGTGGTCCTTTACTAATAAAATTGGTGGTTCATTAAACAATATCCATTGTGTAGGATATTGCTTGTTGACCAATGTCAGAGATCGTAATGCCAGCATAACAAGTTAAAGGGAACCCGAGGTGAGAGGGATTATTATTATTATTATTGATTGATACTGTATAGTGCCAGCATCTTCCGTGGTGCTGTACAATAGCATACAGGGTATAACAATACAAAGTATACAATACAACAGTTGATACAAGACAAGAGGGTATAACAGTTAAAGCAGTGAACAAATGAACTACATATTTTACACAGGGGTGGGAAGTATGTACACCCATTACACAGCATTGTGAGACAAAAGGAAAGAAGGATATGGAAGCTGCCATATTTATTTCCTTGTAAACAATGCCAGTTTCCTGGCAGCCCTGTTGATCTTCTGGCATAAGTAGCATCTGAGTCAAAACCCTGGAACAAGCCTATAGCTAATCCAATAAAACCTGAGTCAGCCGAGCCAGAATACCTGATCTGCTGCATGCTTGTTCAGGGTATATGGCTTAAAGTATTCGAGACACAGGATTAGGAGAACTGCCAGGCAACTGGTACTGTTTGAAAGGAAATAAATATGGCAGCCTCCATAGCCCTCTCACTTCAGGTTCCTTTTAAAGCTGTCCAGCAAGGCTTGTGTGATCTGCATCTTCATATGTATGTTCACCACGGCTAGTTATTGTGTGAATCAGTTGTGCACATGGTAACTGACCATTGATAAATAGGCAAGCTCTTGAGTCTTGCTTATAACGTTGGACAACATCCTGACCTCCTGGCTCTTGTCTTTTATAATGTGTTGGAACTCCCGTTTGCATTGCAGTCCTCTTTATAAATTGCTGTAGGACATGCATTATTCTCCGGAAGAGCTACTGTAGAGTACTTTTTCTTTTGATTACATACATATAAACATTGTTCCAGGAATAGGAATCAAAGGTGACTTTACTATTTATGGGCAAAGAACAGTACGATAAGTTCCAGTAATACAGCCTTCAAACTTGCTAATATTTATCTCGTTTAGTTCCCAGCATGCAATGCAACAAACTGTATCTATCCGCAGTGAGCTTGAAGATATGAAGACTTTTACTAAAGAACTAGAGGACAGAATAAGCATTCTGAGTGCACAGAAGAAGCAGCTGGTTAGTATTAACCTGTGCATGTCACTTCCCATATGGCTTGTACTGATTACATTAGTGTCTTGGAGCAACATATCCTCTTGGAAAGCCTACATATGGGTATACAAAGGTACAATGCCTACTGTAAATTGAAACTCCCGGAATTAATAGCAACAGAGCCGGGACAAGGTCCTCCAGCATCCAAAGCTGAGACACCAAAGTGCGCCCCCCCCCCATTCCTCCCACCCCAGCTGTTACACACTGATTACTATTGAAAGAGGTGCCCCAGGGCCCCCAACACCTTAATCACTAGTTATCTGGCTTGCAGTCACTGCCATGTACCCCTTTTCTTATTTCTATCTGCTTCAAATAATAGGGGAATGATAGCTGAGTGAGTTGTGTGCCCCCTCCTACACTGCACCCTGAGGCTGGAGCCTCTCTCGCCTCTGCCCTGAATGGCAAACCTTATTTCAGTCCTTTGAATTGTGCCAGTGGTGTGTGCTTCTGTCGCATGAAGAACAGGAAGAATGAAAAGTAACAATAGCAGGAAATGACCCCTTCCAGAAAGATATAAGGGACGCCACAATAGAGATTTCTGGCGCTCAGATGTGATGCGGAGCAGAAGCAGAAGTGGCTACTACCAGATAAAAAATTGGTAGCAGAACAGCATTCAAACAGTTAAACACAGCACTTTTTCTTTAGTGGAAAGCTTAGCTCCTATGCTGGGTACACAAGATTACATTTCCCGTCTGATCTGACGGAAAGTTGTATTGTGTGTACATGTCCAAACTGCTCCCGACCGATAAAGGGATCAATTTTCCAATGATGACTCTGCAAAAACGATCCCTTTATCGATCAGAAACAGATCAGCCATGTTTGAAATAATCGTCCGATTCCCTTTAAATCAGCTGGGAAATTAAATTGTGTATACCTAACCTTAGCTCTCAATCCAAAGTTGAGGAAGTGATTACATTATCTTGTTTATGTTTCCTTATCAGCCACTATTGATAAGCGTTCTTAGTGGCGTTAAAGCGGAACACAAGCAGGAAGTGTACACAGAAGACAAATTAAATTCTCACTGGATACATTATAATATATAAATACAGCAGCTATGCAATAAATTGGAATGGCAGCTTTCAGAGCAGATAAAGTGTACTTTGGGAACTTGTTATTTCTATAATAATATTTGCACACAAGAGCTGTATGGGTAATAAAAAGTAGCAAAACACATTTTTATTGAAAGTTATGTCAGAGTTGAATCCTGCTTTAAGGCTGCTTACACACCAAGACGTTACAGGCGCACGTTAGTGCGCCTGTAACGCTCCCCCAACGCACAGCAATGTAACACAAGTGGGCTGTTCACACAGCCCACGTTGTGTTACATGTAACGCTGCACGTTCTCCGCAAAGTGCAGCATGCTACGGCATTGGAGCGGCTATAGCCGCGTTAGACTGTTTGCACATGCGCAGTGGGGGGCGGAGAGGAGGCGGGGAGAGCCAGCTACAGTAGCCGCGCACATGGCTACTTAATATTCACTTCACTGGCGGGCGCTGATTGGCCGGCGGGACCACGTGATGCGGAGTGTCTCGCTCCGCATCACGTGGACCTGCTGGCCAATCAGCGCCACTCTGGGAGACATTATAGGAATCGAGTCGCCTAACGCGGCTCACTCTACCGTCGGCTCTTGCAGCACCATACGTTGTGTTAGGTGCACGTTATGCGACCTTAACGTAGCACCTAACGCAACGTCTTGGTGTGCAAGTAGCCTAAATGCAGAGAACGTAAATGCAGCAGCACTATGAAATGTCATGTACACTATTGCTACTTTCTGCTATATGTGGAACAAGTAAATGTTATCTTTATCTACAACAGGAAAAGGACAGTCTTTTGTTCAGCAGCCAGAAGCAGAGTTTACAGGAGGAGGTATTATTAAAAAAAAAAAAAAAGTCTCAAGCAGAGAACCGCATGACGTGTCATTGGATTAAACACTGAACAGAGTAACATGTGAAATGTATACTTTTTAAGCCTGCAGCACTGAAGATGTGAAAATACATGTGATTTAATAAAGCATCAGCAGTGAGGTTGTCACCAGTGATTCAGAACATCTGGACCATATTTTTATTTTTAGTAATTCTGCTACTCGCTGATAAAAGATTGCAGCCTGTAGCATGACAACAAATGGCATTGCTGACATGGTATTAAATTTACATCCATGTGATTTCAGTCTCAGGTAGGCAGTGATAAGTTGTTTTTTTTTATTTTTCAAATACACTGCTGCTGTGGCTGTTGCTTGCAGCTGCCATTCCTCATCACCAAAGATGTAGGGATCGCTATAGCAGCCATAGCAACTGCCTGTAGCCAAGGGGCCCAGTGGCAATGGGAGCTACCTAATACTGGGGTACCTCTGACTACCCATACTGGGGGACTACGTAATACTGGGGGTACCTCTGACTACCCATATAGGGGGCTACCTAATACTGGGGGTACCTCCAGCTACCTACAGTGAGGAGCACTTCTGGCTACCTGTACTGGGGAGCTACCTAATATTTGGGGTAACGCTGGCTAGCAATGCTGGAGGATTGCTCACTTATGCTGGGAGCACCTCTGGGGGGGCGGGGGGGGGGGGGGGGCGGTGTGTGTGTGTGTGTGTGTCAAAGGTTTGGGGGTTGTTTTTTTTTTAAAGAGGTGGGGCAATCATCAAAATTTTGCTATGGGGCCCCATGGTTTATAGCTACGTCCCTGCTTATCACTACTACAGTAGAAAAATCACACAACTGTCAATCTTATCACCTCTCAGCCATTTCCAGAATTTCAGTTCAGCTAATGAGAGTTGCAAACTTTTATCTTTCACCTGGCAGCAGATTTTTTTACTCTTTTAAAAATCCAGGTTTTTTTTCCAGGTTTGCTTCCACCAGACAAGATTTTTTAACACAAAGTAAAGTGTGTGTGTTTCTTGAATTAAATATTGCTGATAATAGATGAATGGGCTGTAGGGGTAATTAACTATCATTTTTCTATAGAGGTCCTTTGTGATGCATAGAAGTGCGGCTAAACATTGAGTCAATAAGTCTTACCAACACCGTGAATAACTGAGTGAATTCACAGATTTTGTGTTTTACGAAATAACACATTTTCCCCCCAAACTATAATGGTGTGATACAGGGTGTGATGCACAACAACCCCATGTGACTTGTCCTGAAGCCCGAAGCCAATCTGCTGATCTTTAAAGACAACAAGATTAACCTCTTACTGCCAAATGCCTTGTTTGAAACATAGATCTATTTACTGTATATTCCTGCGTATAAGACTACTTTTTAACCCTTGAAAATCTTCTGAAAAGTTGGGGGTCGTCTTATACGCCGGGTGTCATTGATGCCGGGTGATACACCCTATCCTGTTACCGCCTCTCAGATCTCCCTGCTGAGGGAGCACAATCTATTCTTCCATACCGCTCTGATAAACAGGTAGACAAGGAGAGCTGACCAGTCTACTTAACCACTTTACCCCCGCGCGTACGTATTTCTCCGCCCCTTTTTCCATCCTTTAACAACCAGGGACGGAGAAACACGTACTTTCCGCGTTCCCGACGCTGCCCGCGCTCCCGCTCGTAAACACGCCGCCCGCCGCTAGTAAACACGCCGCCGCCCGCTCGCCCAGAGATCAATGAACGGGAAAATCCATTCCCGTTCGTTGATCTAAGCCCCGCAATGATCAGCTGCTCTCCTATGGGCAGCGCGATCATTGTGAGAAAAAACTCACGTGTCCAGCCTCCTTATACTTCCTCCAAGCTTCCGGAAGGAAGCTTGGAGGTCGCATTAAAACAAAAAGTTACTGTGGCCATCTTGTGGCCAAATAGTAAACTACACCCTACACATTTTTCACATACAAATAAATGACTTTTACACATAAAATTAACTCATTACCTCCCACACTCCCTATTTTTTTTTTTTTTTTGTAATTAAAAAAAAATTAAAAAATTTACAATTAAAAAAAATACATAAATAGTTACCTTAGGGACTGAACTTTTTAAATATTTATGTCAAGAGGGTATAACACTGTTACTTTATAAACTATGGGCTTGTAATTAGGGATGGACGCAAAAATGAAAAAAATGCACCTTTATTTCCAAATAAAATATTGGCGCCAAACATTGTGATAGGGACATAATTTAAATGGTTTTATAACCGGGACAAAAGGGCAAATACGTTTCATGGGTTTTAATTACAGTAGCATGCATTATTTAAAAACTATAATGGCCGAAAACTGAAAAATAATTATTTTTTTCCCCACATTTTTCCTATTTTCCCATTAAAACACATTTAGAAAAAAATAATTCTTGGCATAATGTCCCACCTAAGGAAAGCCTAATTGGTGGCGGAAAAAAACAAGATATAGTTCATTTCATTGCGATAAGTAATGATAAAGTTATAGACGAATGAATGGAAGGAGCGCTGAAAGGTGAAAATTGCTCTGGTGCTCAGGGGGTAAAACCCCTCAGTGGTGAAGTGGTTAAAGAGAACCCGAGGTGGGATTTACTTATGCTAGTGGGGCACAGAGGCTGGTTGTGCACACTAACACCAGCCTCTGTTGCCCCATGGTGTGCCTCCAAGACCTCCCTGCGCGCCGCTATACCCCCCGCAGTGCTGGCGACACGCAGCGTGTCGCCAGCACAATGTTTACCTGTGCCTGTCTGTTAGCGCCGCTCCCCCGCCTCCTCCATATCGGCGCTACCCGCCCGCGTCCCTTCCCTCCCGCTGATTGGAGAGTTGACCAATGCAACAAGTCAATTAACTATACTGTTATATACTGGGTAACACATACAGTACAGCACCAGTATCTGTTCATACACAGCACCAGTACATGATTTTTTTAATTTTAATTTGGTGTACGTTGGAAGAGGGGTAGTCTTATACGGCGAGTATATCCCAAACTCTATATTTAAACTGGAAACGTTGGGGGGTCGTCTTATACGCCCAGTCGTCTTATACGCCGGAATATATGGTATTTCAAAAGAGGAAGCCTTATATACTGTACACGTTTGAATAGAGTCGGCTGAGGCGGTCGTTATTGGGCATGTGTATGGAGGCCCCTGACCCACGATGCGCAAGCGTTTTGCCTGATGAATTAACTCACCCCCAGCAATGGTCGATTCCTTTGTGCACGCTACTGCCCTGCCCACCGCATGACGTCATGCATGTGTCGCTCCGTTGTCCCTCCACATAGCAACAGAACGTAGCTGACTGGCATCAGTGCAGCCTGCCCAGGCCCGGATTTACATCACAGGAGCCTATAGGCACAGATGTCCTGGCACCCTAGACTTTGCCCTCCATGAACCTGCAACCCCCCTCCAAACCGTACCGCAAGTGTGCTGGCTGGCCTAGACACGTCTCCCTTACTTCCCTTGCCCGACATAGGTAGCTACAGGTGCCCCTTATTATTAGGTAGCCAAAAAAGTACCCTCTGAAGTAGCTAGAGGTGCCCCGACTGAAGGGAGATCTGGTCACTGGAATGCCGAGATCTGGGTAATTTCTCATTTACACTCCGCTTGGGATTCTGCGTAGAAAAGGAGTGAGAGGGGCACTCAAACAGTGGACTGAGCCGCCTTTACATCATCATGCGTCTGTAGGCACGTGCCTTATGGTAAATCCGGCCCTGAGCCTGGCCCATCTATGTCGCCCAAGGGGAGCTGGTCCTGATCCCCAACGGGGGACACCCATCTAAGGTGTGTACACTCTTTTAGGAAGAAATTAATTTCCTAATGAAAAATGGTTAAAAAACGCACTTATAGCTTAGCCCACGCAGCTCAAGAGATATGGCTGCCACCCAATGGGAGTTTTACATTGGACTCCTTCAAGCACTTTACATATAACAATTTACATAGCCAAAGGCAGCTTCAGTGTGAGAGGGGTAAGCAGGGGAGGGGCACAGTTTGTTAACGATTACCACTATTCAGCATACATGCAGAGGTGATCATAACCTGTATAGCACAAATAAAGAGCTAATACAGCAGATGTAGGAGGACCCCTGTGGGACCCTCTAGTCCAGGCCGTGGTGCAGCTGCAACCTCTGCATCTCCTATTGCTACGCCACTTGTTCAGATGCAACAAGGCTTTGGGAAGTTTTTCAATTGGGAGATTGCATAGCAAATGACACAGCACAACCTTTGCTATGCGATTTGCATGCGCTGCCATTAATTTATCAAGTTAATCACGGTGCCCTTGCGACTAGTAAAACATGTGCTTTGAAAATTGGATTGAAATGCGTTCAGTGGGGAAGGGCCCTTAAAGTGTACCAGAGATGATTAAATCTAAAGATTCGATACTTATCTGGCCAGGGCTTCCTGCAGCCCCATAAACACATGCAAGTCCCTTGCCGTCCTCCCACGGTCTGCCGTTCACGGCACTCATCCCTGGAAATTGCTTCGGTTGGGTCCAGTCTGGGTCTTCTGCACATGTGTGGGCCTCCCGCGCATGCCCAGAAGACCCAGACTGACATGACTACTGGGAGTGATTGTGGCTGAGCGGCAGTCCATGGGATGACAGCGCGGGACTCACATGTTATGGGGCTGGAGGAAGCCCCGGGTAAGTATCAAATCTTTAGATTTAAGTCAGTTCCTATCTTACACATAAATGCTATTAACTTATAACAAAGCCTCTGCTGCTCTTGCAGAACGATAAGTTGCTAGCAGAGAAAGAAAAGGCCAATGAGGCGCTGGATGATCTTTGCACAGAGAATTACAAACTGGCGGTAGGTAAATTGTGACATTCATTGTTTACTTCGTTGTGTTCAGGGGAATAGTTCTAACGTTTGGTGTTATGTTTTCAGCTCCAGCTGTGTGAGTATGAAAAGTTACTCCTACAGAAAGAAGAGCTGGTTGCGCAGGTAAGTGCACAGTGTTCATAAAGCTGAGATTACATCCCAACTGTATATTATTAATTATTGAGATTAAAATCCTTCCCCTGGACCGTTATCACTTGAGATGACAGTAACTTTGCTTTAAAGAGAGCTTGAAGTCACAGGAATATAGAGGCTGTCATCTAAGTATAGCAAGCCCTGGGAGACCATACCAATATACAGCCATATACAGGAAGTGTTTGTGATGCTGAAACCAAGGTTTTTTTTTCAACATAAAAGTGGATATCCTGAATAATTTACTGCATTCTGCTATAAGTCGTTACGGTTCCTCTTTAAGCTGCATGAGTTGTAGAGAGGCCTAAATCACCTTCCTGTAACCGGTAAGCAGGTCATGGGTTCTACTTTTACTGATCTGCAGCTTTGTTTGAAGTTGTTAATTCTGAAAGTTTAGAATAGGTGAGGATCAGGCAGGACACCAATGATGGCAGCTTTTATATTTTCTTCTGAGTATGTTTAACTTTGTAGTTTTAGGGAGTCCATGGGTATTTACAGCTTCATTCTCTAGTATCATCTCATCTTAGAAACTAAAAATGATGGGAAATAGCCAGCAGATGTCAGCAAAGCTTCAGAAGTTTTGTATAATATCTCCCTTCCAAGAATAAACCTAACTACAATCATTCAGCCACACAGTTATATGTATTGGATGTTACCTTACCAATGTGTGTATCTATCTTGCCATGATAGCTGAAGTAATTTACAGCATAATGTATACAAAATATATCCTCCGGGCAGTCCGGTTACCTCCCACATCCCAACATACAGATAAGTTTATTGGATTCTCCCTAGAGTACGATACATACACTACATGATACATAAATAGAGATATGGCTATGGTCGGAATTAGATTGTGAGCCCCTATGAGGGACACTTAATGACAGGACTATATACTCTATACAGCGCTGCGGAAGATGTCAGCGCTATATAAATACTAAATAATAATAATGGCACCGATTCAATTCACTTTTTCTCTTAAAGTGGTCTGAAACTCCGACACAACATTCAATAAAAATGTGTTTTCCTACTTTTTATTACTCATACAGTTATCAAATTTGCTTTTGTGCATAAGTAATATTGTCTGTTTACAAATTACAAGTTTCCAAAGTGTAGTTTATCTTGCCCTGAAAGCTGGCATTGCATTTTATTCAAACTGCTTTTCATTATACGTATTTTAACATCTTCTAATTAGCTGTTCTGAGCTGTTTGTGTGCTTGGAGCACAGAGAGCTTCACAGACAGCTCCTTTTCACTTGTTACACTGTGTTTACACACATAGTTACATAGTTATTTTGGTTGAAAAAAGACATACGTCCATCGAGTTCAACCAGTATAAAGTACATGTATCAACATTGGAATGCAAACAAAGATACTGTTATCTCCAGTTTGGATGTGGATTTGAAGCTGGATAGCAGGACAAAGTGCTTTGTTTAACCATTTCAGTGATGTTCTGATAAAACAAAATTCTGCGATAGTAGCTTTCAAGCTGTGAGGAATCTTTTAGAGCAAAGTAGAAATGCTGGCTTTCAGACCATTTTGAGGGCCAATTCACACTTGCTGATTGCAAAATGCTAGCGATTTTGCTAGCGTTGTGCTCTGGCGTTAAATCACCATTCACACCAGGCGATTTTTTAGCGATCGCGTTTTGCGCTTCTATAGCACTAAAACGCGATCGCCGGAAAATCGCCTGAGGTGCAGGCTATGCGTTTAGCGTTTTTGGGCGAATTGTGGCGATTACCGCAAATCGCCCAAATGAGAACAGGCCCATAGACTTTTATTACCCTAGCGCTTTGAAAAGCGCTTTGAAAAGCGATAGCGTTTGAGCGTTTTACCGAAATCGCCGGCAAAAGACTAAAGTATGAATGGGCCCTAAGTTTTAGATTTTAGATATTTTTTCATCTTCTGTATAAAAAAAACTTTTCAGCATTCTGCAATTAAAAAAACTGTCAAAAAGTAGTTTAAAAAGTGCTGACATTTTTTTTTTTCGTTTTTCTTTTTTTTGATTGCTGGTAGTTTAAAGGGCATTTTATTGATAAGTGTGAAAATATTACCTAATATTCCCTAAGAGAAAACTTAGGAGAAAAGGTGAATTGAATATGGGCCAATGTATACAGAATATTTCAAAAAAAAAAAATCAAGATTATTCATATTGACTGTTTTACTATACTCACCTCTGCTGCATCCTTCTGCAGGAATTAAATCTAACATTAGTCATACTGCTGCTGCAGCTAGCTTTGTACTCTCCAATACAGTAGTACAAAGCTATAAAGCCGTTAGTTGCGTAGCACTGCCACCCACACGCTTACGCCTGTACTCTCCTGCCTGTCCAATTAAATAAACAACAACCATTCCAATTCGATCAATAAAACAATGGTCTCAATTCACTAAGATCATGCTGGAGACAATAAGGCAAGAGAAAACTTACCACCACACATCGATCTTGCCTTGTTAAGGTGTAGAGATAAGTTTTCACAGTGAGAGAGTTATCTTATCACTTCAGTCCTTAGTTACCTCCTCTGTAGTTATTTTCACAATCAGTTAAAAACAGCCTGTCTTTAACGTTAAAATTCTAGAGTTATTTTAAAGAGAAACTCCGACCAAGAATTGAACTTTATCCCAATCAGTAGCTGATACCCCCTTTTACATGAGAAATTGACTCCTTTTCACAAACACACCATCAGGGGGCGCTGTATGACTGATATTGTGGTGAAACCCCTCCCACAAGAAACTCTGAGGACCGTGGTACTCCTGGCAGTTTCATGTCTGTGAACCTTGTTGCATTGTGGGAAATAGCAGTTTACAGCTGTTTCCAACTGCTTCCAACTCCCAAAAAAGCATGCAGCAGCTACATCACCTGCCAATAGTAAAAATGTCACCATTTAATACATGTCAGAATGTAAATCAGGGATTTAAAATTTTTTACAATGGGCAAACACTGACTAAATCATTTATACATAATTATTGTAAAAATGAAGCACTTTTTTTTATTACATTATTTTCACTGGAGTTCCTCTTTAAGGATTGAAGAGTTAACTTTAGTGAATTGAGGCCATTGACATTAAATATCAATCAAGAGGGCCTTCATTTTTCATTAGATTTGTTTTTGAATTTGTTTTTAAATATTACTGTTATTAGTATTTTGCATTTATATAGTGCCAGCAAATTCCGTGGCACTGTACAGTAGAGAACACAATTACAAATCAGTAAGGTGCAGATAAGACAACTCTGAATAATGCATTGGACATAGAGTTGAAAAATAAGTACCTACATTACACAGCAGTAAAAAGACATCAGGTAAAAGTCTTGCTCATTTGAGCTTACAGTCTAAAGGTGCCCATGCACTTACTGACGTTTCCATTCGGTTCCCTGCAGATTCGTTCAATCTGCAGGAAATTTATTCTCTCAAAATGTACGAGCTATCAAGGTTTGGTTGATCTTGACCAAACATTGACCAAAAGTATTGATCAGACAGGACAGAAGAGCTGGGTCACTTGGGGTGGGGCAGGAGTGGCAGTAGATCGATGGCCCATAGTGTTGCACTGCTTTGAACAGTGCAACGCTTCAGTTCAGTTGATTTTCATAGATTCCCTGCTGGAATTTATTGAAAATATATGTGCAGTGTGTGGTAGGAATCAATTCCTCCCTTTTGGAATCAATTGTTTTGCCACATCGGTTGGCAATCTATAATGTTTGGCCAGCTTAAGGGGTTAATGGGTAGAATAATTGCTATGGGAGGTTGTGTAAAAAGGTGTGGTGGTGCCCTAGGAGAGGTTATATGTTTGCCTGAAGAGGTGAGTTTTCAGGTTGTGCCTAAAGATCGTGAGTGTGGGTGAGTGGCAAACAGATTGTGGAAGGAAGATCCAGAGAAGTTGGGGAAATTAACAGAAGTATTTTATGTTAGCGTGAGAAGAAGTGACTAGAAAGGTATAGAGGAGAATAAAGGAGAATATTGCTTGCGGAGTGGAGCTTGCGTGCAGGGTGGTGTCTGGAGGGAAGTGTAGTTATGTAAGAAGGACAGGCGGCCCTAGGTATAAGCTGGAAATGGCGGTGACGTTATGAGCACAACACTTCCGGAAGAGAGAGTGACGCCGCCACCTGCTGTTTGCGAGTCGTGAGCCAGGCCACCACCGCACCAAAACCAAGGGACTAAAGAAAGCTGTCTGCAGCTGTGAGCAGAATGAGGAGGAGCTGCCTCCACTAAAAGAGGGGAGACTAGGACACACCGTCAAGAGAGCCGCAGACACCACCCAGGACAACTAGGGATGAAGAATGGCTGACGGAGGCGGAGGGGGGGGGGGGGGGAGGGTGAGTAAGAGTGCTGTGCCAAGGGTCTGACTGAGTTCTGAGGTGACTTAGGTGGGACAAGACAAGGGAGTAAAGGGGGACAACCGACGGGGGGGGGGGGTGATTGAGAGTGCCACAGCCCACAGGTGTCTGAATGAGGTCTGAGGCAAGAGAAGACAAGTGAAGGGACAGTGATGAATAGGCCATTCAGAATGGCTTTTGGAGGAGGTGGGGGGGGGGGGGGGGGGGGGGTTACACTACGAATTTGTTTGCCTGGTTTGGGTTCATCCTCACAATGTTTGCAGGTGAGAGTTAGGATCTGTCTTAAGGTGTCCATACATGGTACAATTTTTTTTCCTTTTTTCGATTACATATTTTTGTTTGATTATTCCATTAGATCGAATTATAAAGATTTTTCCGATTAGATTTTAAATGAAAAAAATGGGATAATCGTTCGTTTTTCTTGATTTAAAAAAAAATATTCTTTTTGACTAATTGATAATTTTGGTCAAATAAACTGAACGTTTTTATTGTACCGTGTATCGGCACCTTTACACTGCATAAGCACATTTACAGCTACAGCAGACAGCACATTTTCCTTACAGCAAGGTACAGAATGTGCAGTTATGCCCCGCTTTGCACTTCCGTTTTGTGCGAGGGAGTATACTGTGATTAGTGCGGTAAAAATCACTGGAAACTTCAGCGATTCCAGAGCAATCGCGGTCAGCGCTTTATAAGCACTGTACCGCGATCGCTCCAGAATCGCCCAAAAAATGCTGCAGGTAACACGTTTGTGATTGGCGCCAATCACAAAACGCCCACGATCGGCGCCAATCGCGGCAGTGAGAACACTGCCAAAGGATAACTAAGCACTAGTGCTTTAGCGATAAGCGGGAATTGCCTGCTAATCACATAAGTGTGAATGGGCCCTTAGGTTTAATTTAAAACACTTCATCCGGATTCAGAAACTTCAGCAACAATAGAGCAGTGCAATAATTATAATAGATTGAGTGATTGTATCTTAATTACTTGTCTCTAGAAAACGATTCAGTTAGAAGAACTACAGACTACAGTGGAAGAATACAAATTTCTCTTAGAGGTAAGTCAAATAAAGTAAGGTAAGTGGCCTCGTGGGGGCAGTGATCATTCATCACATGACAAGAGCGCTGTCAAGGGAGCGCAGCCGCTGCATACTGCTAAAATGCTTCCTACCAAATGCTGCTGCTTTAAAGCACTCCTGAAGTGAGAGGCATATGGAGGCTGACATATTTATTTTCTTTTAACCATTTCACCTCCCCCGGAACGAGTAACTATGTCCCGGCTAAATGCCACAACTCTGTGCAGGGGCGTAGCTACTACGTCCCTCCCGCCGCGCTCATCCGCTCGCCCCCCCCCCCCCCGCGCGCGCGCTCGTTACCGCCGATCACCCGCCGCTAGATCAATGAATGGGAAAACAAATCCCATTCATTGATCTAATTCCCCGTGTGAATGGCTGCAGCCGTCTATTCAAACGGCTCGGCCATTCATGAATCCCGTGCGCGTAGTGCTTCCGTTTCCGTACTAATAGTACGGAGCTGAAGTCACCACTGAGGACATCTTGGGGCCAAATTGTAATATTACATCCCCCCCCCCCCTTTTTTTTTTTTAAAGTTTATCATCCCTAGTCACTTTTTTTTTTTTATTATTAACCCCTGACTTCCCACACTCCCCTAACGTTACCATTTATTTATTTATTATTAACAAAAAAAATTTATAAATAAAAATAGTTACCTTAGGGACTGAACTTTTTTAATATGTATACAAAAACTGTATACTACAATTACTTTATAAATTATGGGCTTGTAATTAGGGATAGACGCAAAACTTAAAAAATGCACCTTTAATTCCAAATAAAATATTGGCGCCATACATTGAAAAATTTTAAACATTGCAATAACCGATACAAAATGAGCAAATAAAATGTGTGGGTTTTAATTACGGTAGCATGCTTTATTTTTAAACTATAATGGCCGAAAACGGAGAAATAATGAATTTAAATTTTTTTTTCTTATTATTCCCATTAAAACGGAGTTAGAATAAAATAATTCTTAGCAAAAAGTATCCCCCAAAGAAAGCCTAATCAGTGGCGAAAAAAACAAGATATAGATTGTTTTGTTGTGATAAGTAGTAATAAAGTTATAGGTGAATGAATGGAAGGAGCGCTGACGGGTGAAAATTGCTCCGGTTTTTTGAGAGGAAAAACCCTTCGAGGTGAAAAGGTTACAATGCACATTGTCTGGCTGTCCTGCTAATCACCTTAACCTCCCTGGCGGTTTATTAAAATCCGCCAGGGGGCAGCAAATACGTTTTTAAAAAAAAAAATTCTTTTTCATGTAGCGAGACAATGTCTCGCTACATGATAGCCGCTGCCGAGCGGCATCCCCCCAGCCCCTCCGATCGCCTTCGGCGATCAGAGATCAAGAGATCCCGTTCAAAGAACGGGATCTCTTGGAGGGCTTCCCCCGTCGCCATGGCGACGGGGCGGGATGACGTCACCGACGTCATCGACTTCGTGACGTCAAAGGGGAATCCGATCCACCCCACGGCGCTGCCTGGCACTGATTGGCCAGGCAGCGCACGGGGTCTGGGGGGGGGGCGGCTGCGGCGACGCGTATAGCGGCGGATCGGCGGGTAGCGGCGGCGATCGGAGGTTACACGCAGCTAGCAAAGTGCTAGCTGCGTGTAACAAAAAAAAAATTATGCAAATCGGCCCAGCGGGGCCTGAGCGGTGCCTTCCGGCGGCATAGCCCGAACTCAGTTCGGGCTTACCGCCAGGGAGGTTAATGTAATACTTTTAGCCATATACCCTGAACAAGCATGCAGATCAGATGCACTGACTGGAGTCTGACTAGCATGCTTCTTTCAGGTATGTGATCCAGATACTACTACATGATGGAGCAGAGTGGTCTGTACATGCAGATAGACACCCAGTATAACAAGTTAGAACTATTTACTGAAGAAAACATGCACACATAAACAGGGGTGTAACTAGAAATGACGGGCCCCACCGAGAAACATTGGATGGGGGCCCCCTAGCGCCCCCTGCTTTATGCACAGGTTAACTGAGAACCAATGTTATTGAGTTGGCTAGTGCACACTTGAATGTGTTTTCCCCATGCAGATAAAAACAGACAGCAGTGAGGCACTGCAGGCATTTTCTCTATCAATTACATTAGCTCTTGAGATAAAACGTGCATGTTTTCATGCATACAGATACATGTGGTATGCAGAAAATGCATACAGAAAACACAGACGAGTGTGCTCCCAGCCTCAGCTTATTACACTCACTCTGTCCACCCAGGCTGGGTGCTCTACACAAAAGTCTGCTGCACACTGAGTAGGGACTGTCTACAAATCTTTGTCTGCAAAACTTTGTATGATTCCTTATCAGTGGCTGAATAGATGCAGTCATTAGAACAATTGTGCAGAGAGCAGAATTTTTTTCTCTCCATGCCCTTAGTTGTCAGTCTCTCAGGACAGGGAAAGAAACTTCTCCCCCCATGGGGCCCCCTGCAGCTTCTGGGCCCCACTGCTGCTGCATCCCTTACAGGGTCTATTGTTACGCCCCTGTACATAAATAATACACAACAATAAGATAATGCAGATAATGCAGCTTACTTAGAACAGAAAGGAAAACAGAATGAATACAGGAAATCACAATACCATAGAGATCTTTGCGTCATTTTACAGACAGTGACATCTTGTGGTTGCTTTACTATACTGCAGTTTAGGTTATAATGTTGTTAAACCTCTAAAACTACAGCCAAAGAGATCAGCAGGGCTGCCAGGCAACTTGTATGGTTTAAAAGGAAATTAATATGGCAATGGCAGCCTCCATATCCCTCTCAGCTCAGGTGTCCTTTAAATAAACGTTTCCTAACTTTATAAATGTCTGATCTCAGATATACAGTGGGTTGCAAAAGTATTCGGCCCCCTTGAAGTTTTCCACATTTTGTCACATTACTGCCACAAACATGCATCAATTTTATTGGAATTCCACGTGAAAGACCAATACAAAGAGGTGTACACGTGAGAAGTGGATCGAAAATCATACATCATTCCAAACATTTTTTACAAATAAATAACTGCAAAGTGGGGTGTGTGTAATTATTCAGCCCCCTGAGTTAATACTTTGTAGAACCACCTTTTGCTGCAATTACAGCTGCCAGTCTTTTAGGGTATGTCTCTACCAGCTTTGTACATCTAGAGACTGAAATCCTTGCCCATTCTTCTTTGCAAAACAGCTCCAGCTCAGTCAGATTAGATGGACAGTATTAGTGAACAGCAGTTTTCAGATCTTGCCACAGATTCTCGATTGGATTTAGATCTGGACTTTGACTGGGCCATTCTAACACATAGATATGTTTTGTTTTAAACCATTCCATTGTTGCCCTGGCTTTATGTTTAGGGTCGTTGTCCTGCTGGAAGGTGAACCTCCGCCCCAGTCTCAAGTCTTTTGCAGACTCCAAGAGGTTTTCTTCCAAGATTGCCCTGTATTTGGCTCCATCCATCTTCCCATCAACTCTGACCAGCTTCCCTGTCCCTGCTGAAGAGAAGCACCCCCCGAGCATGATGCTGCCGCCACCATATTTGACAGTGGGGATAGTGTGTTCTGAGTGATGTGCAGCGTTAGTTTTCTGCCACACATAGCGTTTTGCATTTTGGCCAAAAAGTTCCATTTTGGTCTCATCTGCCCAGAGCACTTTCTTCCACATGGTTGCTGTGTCCCCCACATGGCTTGTGGCAAACTGCAAACGGGACTTCTTATGCTTTTCTGTTAACAATGGCTTTCTTCTTGTCACTCTTCCATAAAGGCCAACTTTGTGCAGTGCATGACTAATAGTTGTCCTATGGACAGATTCCCCCACCTGAGCTGTAGATCTCTGCAGCTCGTCTAGAGTCACCATGGGCCTCTTGACTGCATTTCTGATCAGCGCTCTCCTTGTTCGGCCTGTGAGTTCAGGTGGACGGCCTTGTCTTGGTAGGTTTACAGTTGTGCCATACTCCTTCCATTTCTAAATGATCGCTTGAACAGTGCTCCGTGGGATGTTTAAGGCTTTGGAAATCTTTTTGTAGCCTAAGCCTGCTTTAAATTTCTCAATAACTTTATCTCTGACCTGTCTCGTGTGTTCTTTGGACTTCACAGTGTTGTTGCGCCCAATATTCTCTTAGACAACCTCTGAGGCCCTCACAGAGCAGCTGTATTTGTACTGACATTAGATTACACACAGGTGCACTCTATTTAGTCATTAGCACTCATCAGGCAATGTCTATGGGCAACTGACTGCACTCAGATCAAAAGGGGCTGAATAATTACGCACACACCACTTTGCAGTTATTTATTTGTAAAAAATGTTTGGAATCATGTATGATTTTCGTTCTACTTCTCATGTGTACACCACTTTGTGTTGGTCTTTCATGTGGAATTCCAATAAAATTTTTTCATGTTTGTGGCAGTAATATGACAAAATGTGGAAAACTTCACGGGGGCCGAATACTTTTGCAAGCCACTGTAAATGTCAGTGTTTCTTAGTATAGGCCTCTGTATTTCAAGTACCCTAACACACATTTGCATATATTACCAGAATATATTAGTTGTGAATAAAGGTTTTCTAGACATTGTTTTATGCTTTTAAAGCCTATAAAAAGTATTACAAATATTATCAGTAGGGATGGCAAGGCTTAGGAGAACTCAGAGAAGCATGTTATCACTTTGATCAGCTGATTTCTCTTATGGAACTTTTTAGAGAATTACATTAAAGTCCATGCTGTAAACTTAAAGGAAACCAGACACGACAGATACTTACATTTTTATACATACCTGGGGCTTCCACGCCGCCGTCCTCCGCTGCCCTCACCTCCAGTACCGGGTCCCGTAACTTCCTCTAGTTGCGGTCTTAATCAAGAGGAAGTGCGCTCTGTACGTATCTCTCCAGCGGCTGCTGAAGAGATACGTAAATAGCGCACCTCACTTGCGTCAGACTGGCCACGACTGGAGGAAGTTACAGGACCCGGTATTGGAGCTGAGGGCAGTAGAGGACGGCGGCGTGGAAGCGATCCGTCAGCATGGGGCTGGAGGAAGCCCCAGGTATGTATAAAAAAATCTTGCTATCTAAACATTTGATACTAACCCGGGGCTTCCACTCGCCCCATAAACACGTGTGATTCCCTCGCTGTCCTCCCGCGGTCTCCCGTTCAGCCACGATCAGCCCCAGTAATAGGCTTGGTTGCATCAGTCTGGGGCTACTGCGCATGCGCTGATCTCCTGTGCATGCGCAGAAAACTTAGACTGGACCTGACTGAGACTGGTACTGGGGCTGATCGTGGCTGAACGGGAGACCGCGGGAGGACGGCGAGGGAATCACACGTGTTTATGGGGCGGGTGGAAGCCCCGGGTTAGTATCAAATCTTTAGATAGTGAGATCTCTGGTACACTTTAAATGCGGTTGGATGACAGATAATATGCCCGATCCAATTCTCTTTTTCTTCTTATTTTTCTAATTTTCTTCTTATTTTTCTACTGGGTGATATTTTAAAATCTTATCAATAAAATGTATTTTAAGCCACCAGCAAGCAAGAAAAAAAAATAATTTTGATAGTACTTTTTCACCTACTTTTTGGTACTTTTGCAATTGAAGAGCGCTGCAAAGTTATTTTAAACAGAAGATGAAAAATTATGTTCTCGGAGAAAAAGTGAATTGAATCAGGCCCATACCGTAGTATCTTATCCATCAGTATTGCCGCTTTACATATATCCCCACCGAAAGCAGAGAATTTGCTGCCTGGTTCCAACAGGAAATACCTGCAGCAAGTTGCAATGCTTTTGCCGGAGGTCCCTGTCCAGCATCTTTGGTGATTATAGCACATACATTGGGGCTTTACTATTGACCACTTAAAGGCTTATTTTATCCCCTACAAGTCATTTTGGTCTCTTGCCGCAGCTCCGGTCCTCCCCGGTGTTCCGCTGGATGGCGGGTGGAGCTTCTGCGCATGCGTGCAAGTACCACGTCACCGGCCGCATACTGCGCCTGCGTCTCCAGGCTCTGAGGGTTACCAAACTTGTGCTGGGGGGCCTCATGATTTGTAGTTACCCCCCTGGTGAGCTCATAACTAGTTCTTAAAGGGGTTCTCTTGCACGTCCTAACAAAAAAAAACTGCCACTTACCTGGGGGTTCTATCGGCCCCCTGCAGCTGGAATGTCCTGTGCCGTCCTCCTCCGATGCTCCGTTCCCCGCCGCTGGCACCGGTGTAATTCTTCTTCTAACTAGACGAATCGAATTGCAGCTGTGCGGCCCTGGCGTTGAGATTCATCGGACTCTTACTGCGCAGGCGCAGTACGAAGTTTTCTTGTACTGCACCTGCGCAGTAAGCTCCCGAAGATGCACACGGGAGTGAGCAGGCGCGCAGCCACGGCCGTGCAGCCGCAGTTCTATTCGCCTAATTAGACGAATAATTACACCGGTGGCAGGGAACGGAGCATCGGAGGAGGACGGTACAGGACATTCCAGCTGCAGGGGCCCCCTGCAGCTGGAATGTCCTGTGCCGTCCTTCTCCGATGCTCCGTTCCCCGCCACCGGCACCGGTGTAATTATAGATAGAAGCTCCAGGTAAGTGGCAGTTTTTGTTTGTTAGGACATGCAAGAGAACCCCTTTAACCACCCCATAAGTAGGTAGTCTCAGTCTAATGCCCCTTCCACATTGTAGGGCCAACATCCATGGCTTAGCAATAGGGGATGCATAGGTAACGACCACACCAGGGCCCCTGGACCAGAGGGGCCCAGTAGGGGCCCTCCTTCAACTGCTTTCAGGGCCAGAGCTACCATAGAGGCCAAGGGAGCAATTGCCCCAGGGCCCCAGAGTCTGTAGGAGCCCCCAAGGTGTCTCCCCCCATCTTAACTGTTACTCCCCGGGGCCTCTGCAGAGTTTTTGGCAGAGTAGCATCTCACCAGTGCTGGTGGGGGCCCAAGAAAGCACAGTTAAGTTGAGAGGTGATTGGGAGGGAGGGTTAACAGCTGGCTCAGGGGTTTAGGAGGTAGGGCCCCTAATGCAGCTTTTTGGTCGAGGTGTCTTTTGGGGGCCCCCGGGCTTGGCAGGTTTGGTGCTATATATTATTTATGTAAAATTTGCACTGGGGCAAGCTACATCACTGGCCAACATAAGCTTGAAGTAAATAAACCTACCCAAGTGTTTCACAATCAGGACACCACAGCTGTAAACACTTCACATCACGTTTTCAGCATAGATTTAATCCTAATGAACTTTCCAGATAAATCTGAAGTGCAGAATACTCGGGATCAGCATAAACACCACGAAGTACATATGAGAAACTCAGCTCAGACTTTCCAGTAAAGGGGCTATAAAATCCTCTGAACACGCTCTGAGGCTGTTTTATACATTACGGAATACAGCAAAGCTTTGTCCAGCTAAACCAAGCATGTCTTCTACTTAATTGACCGAACAGGGAAGACTTTAGGCAGAAATATGTTTAGAATGTCGTGATGTTATGTATGAAGAGCCATTTCTGTATGAAAGAATGTTATGTTATCTATGTTGTTTAACATTTGTTAAATATGGTCCTTTTCCATGCACTGTGTGTTTTTCTATGTTCTTTATACAGTAAGGATATTTCCCACAAAACATACACTGAGAACGGTTTCACACTGCTAACCAGCGGTGGAAAAGCGCTGCGGTGCGATGGTCGCATCACACCGCAGCGCTAAAAATAGCCTCTGGGGATTACAGCGGCAATGCGCGGTAATCCCCCTTCTGGCTACAAGCCAAGCAGGAAGTTAAGATCTCTAGCGCTCAGTTCCTGCGGCCGAAAATCAATTTGTGTCGAAGTGTATTGAAAAAATATGCGCCTGCGCATGCGCACTGCAACGCAAACGTCAAAAAATATAACAAAACCTGTGTCGCCATAGACTTACATGACTTCCGGTTTCGCAGCACGTCACTGCCCAGGTTGCCCACCAATGTGCTGTTGTGGTGATTTTCAGGGATTTCGTCATACCTCTCGCAGTATGAAATGCCTCATACACTTTCAATGGCGTAATATTACCCTACGGCAAAAACAGGGTAATGCAGTGCTTCAGTGTGAAAGGTGCCTCAATGGCCAAAAAATGAGAGAAAACCCTTATTTGAAAGTAGACCAGACCAACAGTGACCTAGAGTGACGTAAAAACGCAGAGTTGCTTATATAAGGAATGCTCAGCTTCGGGCGACATAGTTATCACGGAAATTAAAGGGGCACTACAGCGAAAAACTGTAAAATTTAAAATATGTGCAAACATACAAATAAGAGGTACATTTTCTCCAGAGTAATATGAACCATAAATTACTTTTCTCCTACGTTGCTGTCACTTACAGTAGGTAGTAGAAATCTGACAGAAGTGACAGGTTTTGGACTAGTCCATCTCTTTATAGGGGATTCTCAGGGATATATTTATTTTCAAAAGCACTTAGTGAATGGCAGTTGTTCCATCCAACTGCCACAAAACTGTGTAGCGAGCAGGGAAGCTGGCCAGCATCATTGTTTAAATCCTTTTTCAGGGAATATATTTATAAAGAATAAAAGCCTTGCTGAGAATCCCCTATAAAGAGATGGATTAGTCCAAAACCTGTCACTTCTGTCAGATTTTTACTACCTACTGTAAGTGACAGCAACATAGGAGAAAAGTAATTTATGGCTCATTTTACTCTGGAAAATATGTACTTTTTATTTGTAAAATTTAAAATATGTGCAAACATATACAGTTTTTCGCTGTAGTGCCCCTTTAATGTCAAAATGACAAAAGATTTAAGTGACTGAACAAGGGATGGGCGTCGGTGCAAGAAAAGCTGGTGCTAGCATCTCTGAAACTCTTTTAGGATTTTCTCACCCACCAGAATCTTGGGTGTTTAGAGAGTGGCAGTTGAGAGAAAAAAAACATCAAGCGATAAGAACTATTCTGGTCGACAAAGGCTGAGAGAGGTGAAAGGCGAGTAGCGCGCATAGTCCGCAGCAAAATAAGGGCAACAACACAACAAATTATAGCTGAATTCAATGTAGGTACATCACAAAGCATATCCCAATGCACAGCAAGACGGACGTTACAAAGGATGGGCTTTAGCAGCAGGAGACCATCAAGTCGAGTGCCTTTGGTACCACAGAAAAATAGGAAAAGATGCATGTTGTGGGACCTTGCCGTCATGCTCGATCGGTCTCAAATTGGTTTCAGGAAGATCAGTGAGAGTTTAACCTGCTTCCATGGCCAGCTCATTCCCCTAATCTCAATCCTATTGAGCATTTGTGGGACGAAGTCGAAAGATCATTTCAAAGCTTGGAACTGCCACCATCCAATCTGACCCAAGTTAGAGCTTAGAGTCCGTGCCAAGAAAAGTATTGGCTAAAGCTAAAGGAGGACCAACTCCTTAGTAGAGTGTCTCACTCTTATTAGATTAGTGATGAAATAAGGTAACCAGTTACCGTAATTAGGGATGAGCGGGGACATGTTCTCAAAAAAGGAAACTGTTCCTCCCAGAGTGCTTGGGGAAGGGGGGGGGGGGTGCGGATCGTGGCAGGGAGGGTTACCTTACCCATGTCGTCTCTGTGTTGCACGCTGCTCACCATCTTCTCGACTCTTCCACCTTCACAGCCTGAAGTTGGGAAGATGGAGTGCAGTATGCAATGTAGCAGTGAGAGGGGGCAGCATGGGTAAGTTTGCCCTCTCTGTTGCAGTGTGCCACCCCCAAACACTCTGGAGTAGTTTTGCTTTCCGCACAACAGTCCTCGCTCATCCATACAATTATTATGTGATTTATAATGTGAACCAAGTAGTGATTAAAAAAAAATGTTTTATTTTATGTCTTTATTTTTTTCATGGCAAGGAGCTTAAAATGGAAAAGTGCTGCTTCCAGGAACAGCTGGCACAGATCCAAGAAGACATGGCCATGTGAGCTGATAAGTTATAGGATAAAAATATGTTTGTATTTCCTTGCAGCAACCATCAAAAGCTCATTCATATAGACATTTCTAACCCTGTCTGGTTTAAAGTGGCCCTGTAGGAGGGCTAAAGCACTATGAGTGTAATTACAGTCAGTGCCATCTGTGCTCTAATCTTCACTAGCATAGTGGAGCATTCTCCAGTGTCAAGCTCCATACAAGCCCAGCACGATTTCCATAGCTTCACCTGGATGTAGTGGTCACTCTGCCTCTTACAACCCACATTGTGACATCAGTCCTCACCCATGTTGCACTTATCCGCTGGTCCCCTAGCGCATGGAGGAGTAGGTGGGCAGGGAGTGAATACACAATATGGGAAGAGATAGCAACCTTTCCACTGGGGAACACTTCATTTTACATGCCATCTGCCTGTGCAGAGCCTTAAAGAGACTCTGAAGTCTCATAAAATTCAGGTTTTTATATTAAAAATCTCTTTAACGTCAATGCCCTCACTAAAACGCTGCATCCCCGTGGCTGAACACTAACTAATTCCCGCCAAACTACCCTGCAAAAATCCACGACTTTCTTGGTCATGGATTTTGCTGCTGGAGGAGGAGTAGCTTTCAGCTGCAGCTCTGCCTCCATGCATGTCAATCTGCGCTTATCTCCGCCTCTCCCCCGCCCCTCTCAGTAAAAAAAGACTGAGAGGAGAGGGGCGGGCGGAGGCAGCGATCCATGCTGTACAGGCAGAGATGAAGCCAAAAGCTCTGCCTCTTCACAGAAGCACTCCCCGCAATGTGCCCCGGGGAGTTTGGGGGATTTAGTCAGTATGCAGCCGCGGGGAGGCAGCATTTTAGTTAGGGCATTGATGTTAAAGAAATTTTTTAAATAAAACCCGAATTTTATGAGACTTCAGAGTTTCTTTAAGAAAGGGGTCCCAGTGGTGTACATGAAAAAGGGTGCCTGGAAATTTGGGTACTCAGAGTAGAATATCGGTAAATGTACCAATAATCTACTGTGAAAAAAGTAATTTATAGTGCATTTTACGGTTACCCTAAGACAAATGTACAATTACTACATGTGTATTTAAACTTTAAGATAATCCTTGCACTTCCAGGACAAATCCTTTTACCTGTCGGCCTAAAAGCTTTCTGTGACCTGAGAAAAGCAAGAAAGGGTGTTGCACGCAACTTAAAGTGGTCTAACACCCAGCATTTCAACTTTGCTTTAAAAGATTGCTTACAGCTTATAAACTATTATGCCAGATTTTTTTTTTAGCAGAAATTCACTGAATGGATTAAACATGACATTTTAGTGCTGCATTTAGCTAGAAATCCTCCTCCGTGCTTGCTTGTTTAGTTACAAATGTATCTATCTACAATGTAACAAACAAACACTGCTCTGAGAGAACAAAGAGGGCTTCCCCAGCAGGCTTTTCAAAGGTCTATTTGTATTCCAAATAAAGATACATTTGTAACTAAAAGATAAGAACGGATGCGGATTCCTAGTTGAATCCAACACTAAAATGTCATGTTTAACCCATTCAGTGAATTTCTGCTTAAAAAAAAATCTGGCATAATAGTTTGTAAGCTGTAAGCAATCTTTTAAAGCAAAGTTGTAATGCTGGGTGTAAGGCCTCTTGCACACTGCAAGCAAATCAGATTCAGATTCAGATTTTTAATCTGTTTTTACATCCGATTCCGATTCAGATTTTTAATCTTAACTGCATGCTGCGTTTTTTGATCCGTTTTTCTGTTGAATGTATTCAAGGAAAATCGGAAACGGAATCGGAATCGGAATCGGAAACGGAATCGGAATCGGAATCGGAAAACGGATTTGCAGTGTGCAGGGAGCCTTAAACCGCTTTTTAATTAGTGACTTCATAAAGACATGGAAACAGCAGCAATTAAAATCGGACTATAAACTGCTGTACTACCAATAAAGCCTGACAACTTTATCAATCACAGTCATGAAAATTATGTTTCACGTGGGGGAGATATCCAGTATGTACTGTTTTATTGTTTATCGTGATTAGTACACATATTGCTATTGTTGTCATGATCGTGATTACTAAAGATGCATTAATTGGCAGGGAAGATATATATTTTACGGCCAGAACCCGAAGTTTGGCCACTTCTAGTTCTGGCCGGCCACTTCGGGTTCTGGCCGGCCAATGCGCGAAGTGGCCGCTGCGCTGCGGCCAATGTTAGAAATGGATTGATTCCTCTGAGGTTAAATGTATCTTCTGGCCGCAGCGCAGCGGCCAAACGTATAACAACTTAGTGAATTTATTGCAATTCAGCCGGCGGCAATGTAACAATTCAAGCCGCCGGCTTTTTCTCTGCCTCTCTCTCCTCCTTCCCCCCGCCTCTCTCGCTCTCCTATGGGCCGCCGGCGTAGACACGCGTGTCCCCCCGGAGTCGTTTGTCGCGGCAGGGGAATCCTGCCGTTCTTGCAGAGCGGGTGCTGGCAGAAGCAATGTCTGCAGCCTCCCCGCTCTGCTTCCCTGGCGCCACGAACGACTCTCGGGGACACGCATGTCCCCGCCGGCTGCCCATAAGAGGAGAGAGAGAGAGGCAGAAAAAAAAAGCCGGCGGCTTGAATTGTTACATTGCCGCCGGCTGAATTGCAATAAATTCACTAAGTTGTTATACGTTTGGCCGCTGCGCTGCGGCCAGAAGATACATTAACCTCAGAGGAATCAATCCATTTCTAACATTGGCCGCAGCGCAGCGGCCACTTCGCGCATTGGCCGGCCAGAACCCGAAGTGGCTGGCCAGAACTAGAAGTGGCCAAACTTCGGGTTCTGGCCGTAACATATATATATATATATACACACACTTATTCCTGCTGGGACCTTTTAAACTGTCAGCACTCCAATTGCTATTCAAAGGTCAAAAATGGGTCACTCTGCTCCTTCACAAGTCCGTTTCGGCATTAATTACTATTGCCGCTTAGAGATAGCCTGAACTGTTCTGCTGACGAGTAGTTTGCAGTGAAAAACGTGTGTTTGCGTTCGCCCCCTCAGGCAAACACATGGCGGGTTCGACCCGTCCCCTATACATTATAATAGAGCCAAACTTTGAACCCTCACCCCACAGTCAGCAGACACATGGCAGCCAATCAGTTATCCCTCCAACCTGGACGGCCCCCCCACCCCCCTCACCTATCAGAAAGCCAGCACAGCAGCCATTTTTCAGTCTGTGTTTGGCTTCTGTGCTAGGCAGATCAGGGAGAGTGTGCTGCAGATAGGGAAATCTTTAGTTAGGCCTGTGTTCTGTGTCCCCAGTGGAAAATCTTGTATCAATGTTGTGTTAAAACAGGAAGTAATGTGAAGCCCTTGCAGTTTGGAGACCTCCGTGGTGAATGGAGATAATTATAGCTTCTGCTGCTGCTGCCACTTAGATATATGCAGGAGGGGAGCGCAGAGGGGAGAGCCCGAGGTGAGGGTGGGGGGGGACTGTCCCCCCTCCCTGCTGATGTGCAGCATGACTTTCCCCTCATGCTTCGACCACTCCTGCCCCCCCCCCCCCCAAAATGACCATGAAAGGGCCCCGCGGGGGCAGGGGCTGCTTCCCCTATTGTTACGCCAGTGGACACAGGATCAGCAGGAGAGTCAGGCAACTGGTATTATTTTAAAAGGAAAAATCCATATCCTTCTCAGTTTAGGTTCACTTTAAAGGACACACATTGTGACATGTGACATGATAAGATAAACAAGCGTACGTACAGTGACAAGCACACAAATAACTAGGCTGTGTTCATTTTTTTCTTTCCCTGCCTGAAAGAGTTAAATATCAGGTATGCAGTTTCTGCCCGCGTCTGGACTGGGTCGGACTGGGTCAGACTATAGCATAACCCTCACTGATGAGTAATTACAGCCATAAAACACTCTCATCAGTTTATTTTCACCTCGGATGTCCTTTAAAGAGACACTGAAGCGAATCAATTTTGCCCTTTTTACCTTATTATTCGCTTCAGTAGTCTCAGCACAAGTAAACCGCCGCATAACGAGGGGTTTAGACCCCCCAAATTGCCGGGCAAACATCGCCATGGATTTTGCTGCGCTGAGAGGCAGAGCTATCTGCTGTAGCTCTGCCTCTCCTGATGGCAATTGACGAGTGGATCTCTGCCTTTCCCCGCCCCTCTCTATGAAGGAAGAGTGAGAGGGGCGGGGAGAGGCGGCGATCCGCTGCGACTGACATCAGAAGAGGCAGAGCTGAAGCTGAAAGCTCTGCCTCTTTCAGGAAATGCCGGCCAGATTGCCCCCCGGGGATTTGGGGGGTCTAAAGTGCTCGTTTAGCGGCGGGGATGTGGTGGTTTACTTGTGCTGAGAGTACTGAAGCGAATTATAAGGTAAAAAGGGCAAAATTTATTTGCTTCAGTCTTTCTTTAAAGCAGCTGAGTGGTATGTATAGTATTGCCACTCTGGCGTCCACCAGGATAAGAAAATGTAAGATCAGTAAGCAATTGGGGGTAAAGGGAGGCACAAAACGCTCATAGCGTTCACTGAGAGGTGAGGCACCTATTATTTGCTTAGACACTCTTGTGTGTCTAATAGGGTTGTTTCAGCGTGTTTTTGGTAAGGCTTGGTGCACACTTGTACGAATGCAGAACAGAAATGGAACACGCATCTGCAAGGCGGATGCTTTCCGTCCATTCTGCATCTGCTTTGCGCAAACACACCGTTTCGTGCCTGTTCCGTGTCTGCAGACTGGTGTAATTGCAGTGCAATCCCGATTGTAATTTGAGATGCAAGAAAAAAAAGCTAGTGGGAAATAATTTATATTGGCGAATAGAACAAATGTGCATAGTACCACGATTGCTATGTGATTTTCCTGCACTCCTGTACCTTGTATAGAAGCTGAAGCTCATGGAGAATTCAGCAAGTTTGCGATCGGGATTAATCGTGTTGCAAACACATCACATTAATATAAACATTCATGTTGGGCTTCCATCAACTGTAACTGTATGCAAACAAAAGCAGTCCTTAGGCCCCGTTTACACTTAATCAGTTGGTACGTGTTTTTTTTCTTCTCCATAGCAGTGCATTGTGAAAAATATTTCAGTTAAAACGCGTTAAGTGTGAAAGGTGCCATAGGAAAACATTGGACTTACTTTGAAAATCAGTTGACATTTCAGTTATAACTGAGAACAACTGATTAAGTGTAAATGGGGCCTTAAGGTGGCCACTAATGATCCAATCTTTTTCATCCAATTTTACCAAATCTATGTAGTAGAAGGGTAAATTGAGTCAGTATACTGAATAGATCATTTAGGCAGTTCCCTTATATTACATAGAAATGGTAAGATTGGATTAAAAAGATTGGATCATTAGTGGCCACCTTTAGACTTTAGTTCAGCTCCTGGTATAACACTACTTGTAATTAAATCAGTTGCCTACTTTTTACACATGTGCACAGACAGTTGACATCAGGTTCAAGTCAACAATTGACCTGAACTCCAATCTGTGTGTAAAGGTTAGTTTGTGCTACTGTCCCGCAGTCACACAACTGCCAATTAACTGTCCTTTCAGGAACTTCACTGTATACCTCTTGTTAGTTATATTTTTCTTCTTCTGAAGAGTGAAGAGGGGTTCAAACTGTAACACTAAACATGCCTCCATGCAGGCTTACTAATTTACTGCATTTTTTGCCATATAAGACTCTCCAGTCCATAAGACAAACCTATGTTTAGAGGGCAAAAAATATACTAAAACTGGTGTGTCCATGGCCCAGTAGAATTTTGTAGATGTTCTCTCCAAATTATTGGGTTCCCCTTGTACCTCGTGTGTCTCCTGTGTCCCCATGTGTCCTCTTGTGTCCCCCATGATCACCGCGGGATGAGGTGAGCCGTGCTGCTGCTTTGGTTACAGATGAATGGAAACAGACGCCAGGCCACGGGAGGTGTGTTAAACCTATGCGCATCTCCCCATACACACACAGGGCATCAATTACAGAATTCATTAAGGATACCTCTTAGTAATTGTAAATATATACAGGAAGTCCCCGGTTTTCAGACGCCCGACTTACGAACGACTCGCCAATATGAACGCCCCAATCCCGTCGCGATGATGTTATTTCCGTGGGGGAAGATTGAAGAAGAGGTTTCAAACGTCCCAACTTAAGAACAGATTCAAGTTAAGAACAAATCTACAGTCCCTATCTCGTTCTTTAACCGGGGACTACCTGTAATTCCTCTGTAATAAATCTTTGCTGGTTGCTATGGGCAACAACACTACACCTTCGTTCGGCACCATATCACAGGAAGTGTGATAACTCGACTCATCACAACAGCAGCATAGGAGAACTTCTTAGATGTCGTCACAGTTTCAGGAGTTTATTCAGTAAACAGATATACAGATGTTAATCTCTACATGTTCGTCACACCTCAGCGAAGCAATTGGTCTGTAGTAAGTCCTCTTTGCTTACAGGCTCTTGGTCCATTCCTTTTCCTATTGGGAACTCATGTTGCACCACTGTTTACGGTGCCGCACTTAAAGGAATAATCCCATAAGTAACCCCGTCCAGATACACCCTGATCCACTCTTGCAAATCATTCCCCGGGAAATATCTGACATCTATATGTCTCCATGTACCTTGCTTGAAGACACTTCCTATGACCTCAGTAACCATGATTGTCTCATAGCAACTGCTTGTTTCACATATCCTGGCATTCTTTTTCTCCATGCCCAGACTCTGGGAAAATAATCTGGAAGCAGATACCCAGTAGAATATCTTTGTACCCTCTATGGATCCCACGATCAGCTGCTCCGTGCAAGGTGCCTGTTTGCACAGCTCTGATGAGGATCCCTGCAGGGGCGTATCTGGGTAATATGGCGCCTATGGCAAACACTGAAAGTGCGCCCCCCCCCCCCACACACACCTTTTTTCCCTTGAAGGGTGGCTAGGTTAGGGTGCCGGGTGGGTGGCTATATGAAGGGTGGCTGGGTCTGACTGCAGGGTGGGTGCAGGGTAGCTGGGACAGGGTGGCTGGGTCTGGATGAAGGGTGGCTGAGTCAGGGTGCAGGGTGACTGGGACTGGCTGCAGGGTGGGTGTGGGTGCAGGGTGGCTGGGTCAGGGTGCAGGGTGGCTGGGTCTGGGTGCAGGGTGGCTGGGTCAGGGTGGCTGGGTCTGGATGAAGGGTGGCTGAGTCAGGGTGCAGGGTGACTGGGACTGGCTGCAGGGTGGGTGTGGGTGCAGGGTGGCTGGGTCAGGGTGCAGGGTGGCTGGGTCTGGGTGCAGGGTGGCTGGGTCAGGGTGAGTCTGGGTGAAGGGTGGCTAGGTCAGGGTGCAGGCAGGGCGGCTGGGTCAGGGTGCAGGGCGGGTGAGTCAGAGTGCAGGGTGGCAGTGCAGTGGTTGGGACAGGGTGGCTGGGTCAGGGTGAGTCTGGGTGCAGGGTGGCTGGGTCAGGGTGCAGGCAGTGTGGCTGGGTCAGGGTGCAGGGTGGCTGGGTCAGGATGCAGGCTGCAGGGTGGCTTGGGCAGGCTGAAGGGTGGCTGGGTTTGGGTGAGTCTGGGTGCAGGGTGGCTGAATTAGGGTGCAGGGTGGCTAGGTCAGGGTGCAGGGTGGCTGGGTCAGGGTGCAGGGTGGCTGGGTCAGGGTGCAGGCAGGGTGGCTGGGTCAGGGTGCAGGCAGGGTGGCTGTGTCAGGGTGCAGGCAGGGTGGCTAGGTCAGGGTGCAGGGTGGCTGGGTCTGGGTGCAGGGTGGCTGGGTCTGGGTGCAGGGTGGCTGGGTCAGGGTGCAGGCAGGGTGGCTGGGTCAGGGTGCAGGCAGGGTGGCTGGGTCAGGGTGCAGGTAGGGTGGCTGGATCAGGGTGCAGGCAGGGTGGCTGGATCAGGGTGCAGGCAGGGTGGCTACGTCAGGGTGCAGGGGGGCTGGGTCAGGGTGCAGGGTGGCTGGGTCAGGGTGCAGGCAGGGTGGCTGGCTCTGGGTGCAGGACGGCTGGGTCAGAGTGCAGGGTAGCTGAGGCAGGTTGAAGGGTGGCTGGGTTAGGGTGCAGGGTGGGTGGGTAGATGAAGGGTGGCTGAGTCTAGGTAAAGGGTGGCTGCCTGGGTGCAGAGCAGGATGGCTGGGCAGGGTGAATGGTCGCTGGGTGCAGGCTGCGTGCTGTACCTGTATCCTGGCGCAAACCGCTGCGTCCCCATCTGTGTAACTTATTTTCACCAGCAGCCAGACCCAGTTGATCTCTCTCTGCTGCCTGTGCTTCCCGCCAGCCGTTTCAGACAGTCACTCTATGTGCACTGTCACCTGACCGCCTGTAGCTACGCACTGTTTCCTCTCCCACACCCATCAGCCCTAGCGGCACGGAGGCAACCAATCAGGAAGGGGGCTCACCGGGAATGAGAGGCAACAAAGTGGCCAGGAGCCACCGTTGCTATGGCGACTACAGACGCTGTCACGCTGGGACCGGGGCAGCGGGGAGGAAGACAGTCTGGACCGGCGCCCGGCGGAGGATGCGATTGAGTCAGCAAGAGGAGCCTGGAGGCGAGTCGCCGACGTTGTTATGGTGACCAGACGCAGGGGCAGAGCAGTGGGAAGCAGCAATGTCTTGACCCGTGGACCGGCGGTGAAGTAAGCCGATCAGGAGGAGAGGAGAATCACCGGGGATGGAAGGCAGCAAGTGAAGGCGCGAGGCAGAACAGTTGCCGACGTTGTTATGGCGACCACAGAAGCTGGGGGCAGAGCAGCGGGGAGGAGCGGAAGTTAATAGGCGGCCACGCGCGGTGCACACACACAGACAGCTCCGCTCTCTTGGCGAACCTAAAGGGGTGATTTATTGCCTACAGGGGGATGCGCCCCCCCCCCCCAGGTGAGTGACAAGGGGCGCCCATGGCAGGTGCCCTATGTGCACCCCTATAGATACGCCTCTGGATCCCTGGCCCCCTCCCTTGCTGACATGACTCTAGCTTGCCAGCTTCTATGAGCATTGAGGGCGTGCCTTTCCGTGGGCTCTTCCAGAACTCCTCCTCCACCTACGGGAACTTCATACGTCACGAATGTTGGGGCGGCCCTTCCCTGAGCTGGGTCACCATCTTGGAAACTGCCAGACACTGATCGCAATACAACCAAAACTTAGACAAAAAACAATGCAAACAGATTGACATTTTTACAACGGGATTTACCTTGCAGGACATCTTACAATCCCACACAGCCTTCACACACAGGGTTGCTCGGGTAGTACTTCGTAGTAATCCGCCCGGATCCGTATCGGGTACCCAGATATCCGGATCCGACCTTGCGGATATCCGACCAAATTACCCGCGGGTACCCGACAAATTCGGGTATCCGGATAGAAGAACCGGAAGTGCCCTTTAAATAGCTTTAAAAAGGGTTTTTAGGGTAAATGATGCACGTACCATCATGTTTTTTTTAAAGGGAAACACTATTTTATTATTTAGTGGACATAAAATGAAAAATAAATAAATAAAAAGCTGTCAATTAACATCAGGACTAGGTTCCAGGCAGCGGTCGTGCAGCCCACATTGTGTCCAAAGTCCAACCGCACAACTGGGACATGACAGTTTTAAGCCAAGACACCTCCAAAAAATGACACCGCAATTGTGTTTTGGGTTGAATATAGGTGGTGGTATCAGCAGCAGTGGCCTGTGGCACCGTGGTGGTGGGAGCCAGCGCCAGCTTGCTTCAGCCTCTTGAACTCCTCATGCTCAACAACATGTTTTTTGGCCAGATGGGTGATGAAGCTGGAGGTGCCATACTTGTAGGGGTCACAACCTCTGCTCATCTGTAGTTTGCACACATTGTATATGGCAAACTTGCTCTCCAATGAGGGCAGAGTGAAAAACCGCTAGATTGGGGAGGTGAAGATTCCCCTGCGGCCTGAATGGGATGCTGCGGCTTTTCTCCCTGTGGCGGTTGGGGGTTGAGTGGTGCGGCTGGTGGTAGCAGCAGAAGGATGTGGTGGGTCCCGCATTCCACGGCCACTGTCTGCAATGCTGATCCTCCGTGCCAAACCCACCGACGCATCCTCAGAGTCAGAGCTGACATCCCTATCCTGTGGATGGTAGTCACGGTCCTTCATCCCATCATCAACATCATACCCCCCCTCCTCAAAACCCAGAACATACTCCTCAAACTCCTTGCGGCTAACAGCCCTGAGTTCAATCGTGGCGCCTGGAGCGAAAAGCTCGCTGACTGAGGGTAGGCTGCCCGCTGGGGTCGACACTGACGCGGCAGACCTTCTGAGGGTGGCCGTAATGTTGCTCCCTGTCCTCTTGCCCTTGCTGCCCCTCCCCCGGCTGCCGGTGCCAGCAGACATAGTACAACTTACGTGATGATGTCACCAGATGATGTGGGGTACTTTTACTTTAATGAAATCGGGGTTGGACGTTAAATCAAATCAGCACGGAGTGACAGACCGCAGAGTATAGGGCAGACAGTGCACACTATCTGTCTAACTGTCACACTGACAATGCTCAGCACAGCAGCACTGCAGTAATCTGTAGTAAGCTAACACGGTACTACTCTCTCTAACAACTAACTGCAGTACTAACTAAAGGTGGCCATACACTGGCTCGATTCCCGGCCGTTTCGACAGCAGATTCGATCCTGGGATCGGTCCGTCGATCGCGCCGTGCTGGAAATTACCCTGGATCGCCCGCGGGTAGAGTGCGCGTCGCTAGCGGCGGCCGATCCGATCAGGTGTACATTACCTGAGGCTGGCTCCCGGGCGTCTTCTCCGTGCTGCACGGCTCTGTTCCGGCTCCATCCATCCCGGCGCTTCCTGTGTTACTCCGTGACCAGGAAGTTCAAATAGAGGGCGCTCTATTTGAACTTCCTGGTCACGGAGTAACACAGGAAGCGCCGTAATGGATCCGGAACAGAGCCGTGCAATGCGGAGAAGATGCCCGGGAGCCAGCGTCAGGTAATGTATACGGGGGGGAGGACAGGCGGCAGGAGCAGCTCAGCAGATGGTGAATCGGTTTCAGGCTGAAATCGATTCACAATCTGTTTGCAGTAAAGGCAGCCATACGATCCCTCTCTGATCAGATTCGATCAGATAGGGATCTGTCAGCTGGTCGATCTAATGGCACATCGACCAGTGTATGGCTACCTTAACTATATAATACAATACAATAACACAGTAATCCTATTCCCTAACCTATACTGTCCTGCTGGCCTGCACAGCACACACAAACAAAGACAGGACTTAACTGAGTGAATGAAATCAAACAATTACACTAGCTAGCTAAAAAAAACAATAGAACAATAGTGTAGTGAAGGTGTTTAGCACTCAAAGCTTTAGGTTTATCATTGTATACAGGCAGCACTTGCTAAGCCAACAGCACTGGAGCAAGTCTGTCAGTGACCAGCCAGCCAGCCACACAAGCAAGGACGATCTGTCTCATCATGCCAGCCATCCTTATTACACAGGGGGGCTGGCCAGGGTTCCCTTCTGTGATTGGGTGCCAGGGCTTAGGCTGGGAGGCCTCTGATTGGCTCAATGAGGTCAGGTGGGGCTGGCCAGAGTTCCCCTCTGTGATTGGTTGCTAGGGCTTCTGCTGGGAGCCCTCTGATTGGCTCGGAGCCCTCTGATTGGCTCAATGACATCATCTCCCTTGTTACAGTACCCGGATATCCGTCGGATATCCGCGGGTATCCGGATTATGCGGCCAGATACCCGCATAGAGCTATCCGGATTCGGCCCCAGGTATCCGGAATCCGGATCCGACCGGATAGCGGAAAAATGGTCGGATAGCCAGGTTTACCTGGGTACCCAGATCCGGATGAGCAACCCTGTTTAGACACACAAATCCTGCATCTTCAAACTTCGCTCAAACTCTCGGACAGATACACACGTACTCCTGTGTCATCCATCATACAGCTCTAGAAATGCTCCATAAAGGTATACTCTGTAAAATCAAGTCTTTTAACTAAACTCAGTTAACGTAACTGAGGCCTATGAATTCATATCATACTTAAATTATAACAGTATCCTCTTAGTAATTGTAAGTATATAATTACTCCTCGACTCCACGCCACTGCCAAGGTGTTATGCTTGGTGGTATATCCTCCACGGTCAGCACACAATGAGGATTCTGACATGAAGGAGGTACACACGCTAGCACAAGGAACCAGGATATCCCCAGTTTAGTGGAGGAGAGGACTAACTCCAACAGGAGATGTGACGCACAGAGCAGGCGTAGATCTGAACGGCCACAAATAATCCTTCCACTATAGTGGCTCAGTGCAAGGTAGCGCTGGGCGCATAAACCAGATCTCCGAAGATCAGGACAGGTAACAGAATGAACATTTGCTTAACTAGTCACTGCTTAAGTGACAGCAAACGTCCAAGACAAGACAGACTGGAATGAGGCAGCCAATGCGATTGCAGCGGTGGCGTGCCTCACAAGTACAGGACAGGATAGTCGGGAAATAGAGTTCAAAGAAGGCAGACGTAATCCACACAAATATACAATAGGTATGATTTCCTAGCGTATTACGATTACAGCTATCAATGAACTACAAACAACTAACTGACATATGTATATATCGGCGATAAACCGATATATGACATAAGCAAGGAACACTGACTAAGAACTGGAGCAGGACTAGGATCAGGACTGAACTAGCAAAGCACGGGTGATCACGATACGCGCAACCTACCAAAACGTGCTGGAAACTAACTGACTGAATACAAGAAATAAACAGTTCGAGTACGTATATATCAGCGACACTGATGTATTAACGTAACACGAATACAAGGAAAATAACAAACGTGCTAGTATGCGTATATATCGGCGATGAACCAATATATGACGCAAGACAAGCAAAGTAACAACTTCTGATAACAAGAGCAAGACTAGGAGGACTCGCTGACCCCTTCGCAGGAGTCAGCGCAGTCCACACGGACTAGAAACGAGGTGAGGCTCGGACAGATTAACAGACTGAATCTAAGACTATGATAGCCCATGGAGCACTGCAGGAAGCAGTCCTTTATACTGAGGTCATCCAATGGGAGCAGACATGCAGATTCCCACACAGGTGAATGGTAATCAATCACAGGCTGACAGCAGGAAAAGGCAGACAAAGCTATGCAGCCTGCAAGAAAGGGATTGCAGCCCCCCTGTAACAGACAATGCTGGTTTTCACAAAAGCATATTAAACTGTCATTAACTTCAGAGTGACTGCAGATGGAATCAGCAACTAGTTTGAGTGCAAACCAAACTATGCAAGCAAATGCATGTAATGACATCAGAACCGCTTGGGTTGCAATACCACTGCAGCCAGCAGTACACGCTGCAGAAGCGATCGTGACACAAGGACTCTTCTAGTTTGCAGCTGCACTCCCCTCTATATAAGAGCACATCTGTATTGGGCATGTGAACATATTCAACAAGCTCTTGTTAGATATATTCAGAAGAACCCTGCACTGCAGAGTTGGGCTTGTGAAGCCTCTGGGTGTAACAATAGACCCTGCAAGGGATGCAGCAGCAGGGGGGCCCAGAAGTCGCAGGGGGCCCCGTGGGGAGCAAAGTTTTTTTCCCCTGTCCTGAGAGACTGAAAACTAAGGACACGGAGAGAAAAAAACCTCTCTGCTCTCTGCACAATTGTTCTAATGACTGCATCTGATCAGCCACTGATAAGGAATCATACAAGGTTTTGCAGACAAAGATTTGTAGACAGTCCCTATTAGATGTGCAGCAGGGTCTTGTGTACAGCGCTGCTCTACACCGAGCTTTTCTACCCCTCCTAGTGATGCTTGAGGAGTCTGGGCACAGAGAGAAAAAGCTTTCTGCTCTCTGCACAATTATTCTATTGACTGCATCTGCTCAGCTACTGATAACGAATTATACAAAGTTTTGTAGACAAAGATTTGTAGTCAATCCCTATTCAGTGTGCTGCAGGCTCTTGTGTACAGTGCCCAGTCCCCAACCTCTCTACCCCTCCCCAAGTGCTCTGAACTGTAGTGATGCGGGAGACATCTGCAGAGCCAGTTCTGCTCCATCAGAGATGGACAGAGTGAGTGTAATAAGCTGAGGCTGGGAGCACACTCGTCTGTCAGTTTTCTGTATGCGTCTTCTGCACACCAAGGGCTTGATTCACGAAACCGTGATAACTGATATCACGGTCTCGCTAGCGTTTTCCTCACGTAACATTTTTCACGCACAATCGTGAATTTAAACGCTAGCATGACCGTGATATCAGTTATTGCGGTTTAGTGAATCAAGCCCCATGTGTGTCTGTATGTGTGAAAACATGCAGGTTTTATCACAGAAGCTAATGTAATTGATAGAGAAAATGCATGCGGTGATTCCCTGCTGTCTGCTTTTATCTGCATGGGGAAAACACATTCAAGTGTGCACTAGCCAACATAATAACAATGGTTCTCAGTTTACCTGTGCAGAATGTGGGGGGTGGGAGGGGGACCCATCCAAAGTTTCGAAGGGGGCCCAGTGATTTCAAGTTACGCCCCTGCTCTGGACCATCCCTCTACTTAGGTAAGTACAAGTTTGCGTTGAATAGCTGTTATCAAATCATTTGTAACATGCCTGGCCAAGAGCTCTGGTCATAGCTGGATCATCCACAAGTCAACTTAGGCGGGTGCTTACTTTTGTAGGGCCTCATATCACCTTAACCGGACACTGGCCACTTCCTGTGCAACAGATTCTCTGTGCTGTAGGCTGCAATCCTCTCAAGGAAGTAAAGAATAACTCCCCCCCCCTTCTTCCCCCCACCGCAGTCTGAATCATGAAAATAATGCCTTCCATACAGTTGCAGCAGCACCACCTATGGAGGGTGAAAATAAACTCCCTGCCAGCTGCCTTTGGTCACGTGATCAAAGTTTCTTCACTGCAGAAGTCTCGTTTTACACCAAAAAGGCACGTTTTAGTACACTTGATTACAAAACTATTTAGGTAACATCTGTACCTGGAGATAGACTTTAAACAGGTGAGTAGCACCAAACGCAGCTAGCACTGCTCTATAGCCTTGTAAAAAGCGTACATCACCTCCGAATAACTCTTTTCATTTTGCGACTCAGCTTCAGAGAGAAAAGTGAAGGTCAACTCTTTATGTGTTTAATTGAAAGGGCTTAGCAATATTGTAAATAGCAGTCAGCTCAGGAAAAGAATGTAACCAGCTAACAAAAGTCCCCGCTTGCTTTACAGAAGGTGGCATGTGTCAGACAAGCAATGTTCCAGCGCTGGGCCTGAGAGGTCTGTGAGTGACGAGGTACGGGAGGTGCTGGAGGTAAGCAAAGCCTTTCATTATCTGCTTGCTATTGTGTCAGCTGTGACAAGACCTGAGTTCTATGCTTTTACCTTGAGCAATGAATTAAAAAAAAGAAAAATTCACTGGGAACAAAACATTCCTGCTCAAATCATTCAGGAGAAATTCAACTGGTTTCCAAGGTAACGTTGTACAATAGCAGAGGTGAAACGCGCTGTGATACTGTTTAAACATTCAAAAATAACACTTGAGTTTCTTGCTTCTGAATTGGTATTGTTAGGCACAAATATTATTAGTTTTACTTTAAAGCGGACCTGAACTCAGAACTCCCACTCTGCTCTAAAAGATAAGCAACAGCATAATAACTTTTAAAGAAAAACATTTCTTTGTTACAGCTTACATGCTCTATAGGCAGCAGCAGTGTTAGGGAGTCTTGCCCAAGGTCTCCTACTAAAATAGGCGCTGGCTTACTGGACAGGAGGAGCTGAGCTTTTAACCGAGGTCTCCTGTGTCAGAGGCAGAGCCCTTAAAGGATACCAGTACCGAAAAGTTGTTGTAAAATGAAAGGTGCGGTGGCTAGCGAGGGAAAATTAGATACTTACCACCTCTCTTGTTCCCCGCTGTCAGCCGCCGGTCTTCTCCAATAGATGCCGGTGTCCTGTCGATTCTCCTGACCTCTAACCTGGACATACTGCGTCGCACATGCGCAGTATGTGCTTTCTTCACCGCCTGTGTCGACGCATAATTTCGGCAGAAGCAAGCTCACTCCCCTGGCTCCTCCTTCCGTGGAGCGCAAGATGTTATGAAGGAGGAGCCAGGGGAGTGAACTTGCTTCTGCCGAAATTACGCGCCGGCAGAAGCAGTGAAGAAAGGACATACTGCACATGATAAAGTTATTGTTTAATAAATGGGAGGAACGTTGACAGAGCCTGCGCAGAACACTACTGGCGGTGGGAACATGAATGTGAGCAGTGTGGCTGTGTGCTCGCACATGCACAGTAGCCCCTCCAGGTCGACAGCTGCTACAGAGGGGACCCCGGGCATCCCGCTGAGAGAGGAGCTGCGGCAAGGTACACATAAGCTTGCAGGGGCTGGAGGAAGCCCCGGGTAAGTAAATCTGGATTATCTTAATTCCCCTGAAGTTTCCTTTAAAGAGAACCCGAGGTGGGTTTGAAGAATATTATCTGCATACAGAGGCTGGATCTGCCTATACAGCCCAGCCTCTGTTGCTATCCCAAACCCCCCTAAGGTCCCCCTGCACTCTGCAATCCCTCATAAATCACAGCCATGCTGCTGACAAACAGCTTGTCAGAGCTGGCTGTGTTTATCTCTATAGTGTCAGTCTGCTGCTCTCCCCGCCTCCTGCAGAACTCCAGTCCCCGCCTGCATCCCTTCCCTCCCTGCTGATTGGAGGGAAGGGACGGGGGCAGGGACCGGAGCTATGCAGGAGGCGGGGGAGCAGCTGAGACTGACACTACAGATGTAAACACAGCCTGACAGCACAGCTGTGATTTATGAGGGATTGCAGAGTGCAGGGGGGCCTTAGGGGGGTTTGGGATAGCAACAGAGGCTGGGCTGTATAGGCAGATCCAGCCTCTGTATGCAGATAACATTCTTTAAACACACCTCGGGTTCTCTTTAAGGGTAAAAATCCCGCAGGCTGAAGTGGTTAAACAGAAATAAATATGAAATCCATGGCAACAGGACGTCACATGATTTACACTGGCACGTAATATACACTAATACACTGGCACTTCCTATCGTCACATCATGTGAGGTCCTGTTGCCATGGGGATGTGACGCAGGAATTAGTGATTGAAGGTGAGTTTCAAATCCCCGCTGCCCGCTTGCAAATCTGCAGGGAGGGAGGGGGAAGGAGAAGTTTTCCCAGCGCTGCTCCTGCCCCATAAGGTCCGCAGGCTCCCTTTCTACCTTCCCTCTCCAGCCGCTCCATTGTCAAGTTATCGCCGCCAGTAATCTGACCGGCCCCACTCTTCAGATTACCGAGCCAGTTAGCAGCAGAACAGAGTGGCCCGAGAGGAGGGCAAGGGAGCTAACGGACCTCGTGGGGCTGGTTGAAGCCCCAGGTAAGTATAAATACAGCCTATTCATTCATCTCAGGTTCTTAAAACGAAATTGCTTTAAACTGTACCTGTTACACTGGTACTTTGTTGTGTTTTCCAGTGGAAGCTGTTCCCAGATATTGGCCGATCACAAACATTATGTGGAATTCCAGAATATGCCAGCATCCTGAATATCAGCATGACGCTTGAGGACATTTGGGATGAAATAGACATTATGGTGAGGATCACAGAGTTGACTGACATTGTGCCATCATTTCCTACCATCATTTTCTATGGCATTGTACAAAATAAGAGCTAATTTACACCGATTCAGTTTTAAAATGCATACATTTTAACTGGTGCATTATGTTAATGTTGCTGTGCGATTTTGTGTTTTAAAGTGTTTAAATTTAAAAAAATAACATAATTTAATAAAAAAAAATACTTTTTAAATTAATTTAAAAAAATGACATCACAGCAGCAATCAGATGCCACCAACAGAAAGCTCTGTCGGTGGCAAGAAAAGGAAGCAAGATTCATTTGTGTGCTAAGTTGTATGGCCGTGCAGCGAACTGTTAAAGCTGCAGAGTGCAGAATTGTAAAATATGGCCTGGTCACTAGGGGGGTGTAAGCCTGTGGTCCTCAAGAGGTTAAATACTGTTTGCTCCACAAAGGAGCCAATCAGAATGGCCTGGACGCCCTGTTGCCGACCAATCAAGCTGGCTTCCTAAATCCAAACGCCCCTACTCAAAGGAGGACTTGATGGGGAACTACATCTATTTTTATGCTCCAATCGCCTTGCAAAGGCCGCCGGAACGCTGACCAATAGGGGAAGGCATGTCCCAAGTCAAAAACTTTCAAACACATGACGTATGCGTAAATATGCAATAAAAATACGCATGCGGACAATAAAGCGTACGCTTTACCTGGGTGCTGTCTACTACTGTCTGCCAACAAATAAAGACTTGAAATATCTCGCTTTGCATGTAATGAGTCTATTTCATATATTAGTTTCACCTTTTACGTTGAATTACTAAAATAAATAAACTTTTGCACGATATTCAAATTTTTTGAGTTTCACCTGTATAAAAAACACATGCGTTACGATGCAAAGGAAGGAAAAAAAATGCATATGCTCCTGCGTTACCATTGAAATTATGTCCGCAGTGTGTCAAAATGCATGCAGCAGTGCAATCAGTGCAACACAACTTGTTGCAATGCATACATTGCGCATTGCTATTGACCTATATCGATGAGCAGGGCTGGATTTCTGGAAAGGCCACAAAGGCCCGGGCCTTGGGTGGCTGCAGCCTAAAGGGGAACCTAGACATGAAATAGGGGCTACTACATATGATAGACGAGGCTGAAAATGGAAGCTGATGCCCAAAAGAGCTGTGCATGAAAGAGAGAGGCTGCTGGACATGGATGATACACATGGAAGAGGGGTCACATGGAATGGGAGGGCGCTGCTGTACATGGAAGGGGAGCCCCGACATACTTGGCCTGGGGGCTGAAAAAGTATTAATCTGGCCTTGTCGGTGTGCACTGCGTATCTGCTGTGCGTTGCACTACACTGAACTCTAAATTAGGTCTAAGACACAATCATGGGTGCATAATGCAGAAGGAGTAAACCACATACGGTAAATGTTATAATAATTTAGATACAGTCTAATAAAACCTGCAGCTATTAAAGGAAAGAGCTCATCATGTCACTTGATAATCTACTGTACATCTGACCCCATGGCCCGTATGCAATTCACTTTTTCTCCTTAGTTTTCTCCTTGGTGACAATTTCACAACTTGTCATAAAATGCCCTTTAAGCCACCAGCAAGCAAGAAAATACTCAAAATAAATTTGATAGTCATTTTTCCCCAACATTTGGGTACTTTTTCAATTGTAAAATGCTGAAAATGTAGTTCAAATAGAAGATGAAAATTATCTCCTAGGAGATAACTCATGTGAAAAAAATTATTGCATATGGACCTATGTGGTTTATTGTGTACCTCTATGGTAGATAGTTGATAGAACACAACAGAGGCGCCAGGAAGAATAAAATACACTAAAAACAGTTTAAAAAATGGGAGGTAGTGGTGGACTTCCATTTAGAGCCACTAGAGAAAAATTGATATGAATGGGGCGCCCTTTTTAAATGGCGCCATTATTACATGTTACAGACACCTGCACCGGAAATCCCAGGTAAACTACTGCACTTTATAGTTCTGCTATTGCAATTTAGGTATGAAATACATTTCAAGGACATAACATTATTCATATTTTTTTATTGACATTCATATACTATATATTAAGGACAACTGACGTGAGAAGAATAGGAAGGCTGCCATATTTATTGCCTTTTAAACAATACCAGTTGGCTGGCAGCCCTGCTGGTCTGTCTGGCTGCAGTAGTGTCTGAATGACAGCAGAAACAAGCATGCAGCTAATCTTGTCAGAGCTGACAATAATGTCAGAAACACCTGATCTGCTGCATGCTTGTTCAGGGGCTATGACTGAGATTATTAGAGGCAAATGATAAGCATAACAGCCAGGCAAATGGTATTGCTTAAAGAGAAATAAATATGGCAGTCTCCTTGTCCCTCTTGCTTCAGTTGTCCTTTAAAGAGGAACTGTTGCGAAAATCTTAAAATTTAAAACACATACAGATAAGAAGTAAGTTTCTTCCTGAGTAAAATGAGCCATAAATTACTTCTCTCCTATGTTGCTGTCACTTACAGTAGGTAGCAGAAATCTGACATTGCTGACAGGTTATGGGCTAGTCCATCTCTCCATAGGGGATTCTCAGCACGACCTTTATAAAGACACTCCCTGAAAAAGATTTATACAAAAATGCTGGCCAGCCTCCCTGCTCAACGACGGAGCAACTGCCATTCACTAAGTGCATTTTGAAAATAAAGAAATCCCTGTGAACCCCCCATGAGGAGATGGGCTAGTCCAAACCCTGTCGGTTCTGTCACATTTCTTCGACCTACTGTAAGTGACAGCAACATAGGAGAAAAGTAGTTTATGGCTCATTTTCTCTGGAAGAAATGTACTTCTTAATTGCATATGTTTACACATATTTTAAATTTTAAGATTTTTGCGGCAACAGAGGTCCTTTAAGTGTTTAAGAAACAGAACACATGATATAACTTATGGAACATCTTTTACTAATGTTATTTTATTATAGCTTGGTCTTCTACAGGAGCGGGTAGATGGTCTGCATGGTATCTCAGAAGACGTCACACCTATCAGCCAGTTAGGTACACAGGTAAATAATTTCAAGTAAAACTCCAACTTTTGATTTTAGAGCGAAACTTGGGGCAATTTTATTTAGTCACAGGTAGTACATGAAAGGGATAGAATCCCTGTTAGTCTTATCATGCTGGCAAAACACTAGGACTGGGGACCAGGCCTCTTAAAAGGCCCCTCTCAGTTGGGGTATTATAATACTTTGAAAAATAACTTTAAATCAAACATATATTAAAACAGGGCTGTTCTAACAGGACACACACACACACACACACACACAGATATACTGTATATATATATATATAATATATAAATATACCATCACCCATGAACAAAAATGGGAGGTGAGGGAGGGGAGTCTCAGTTACCAGAGTTCCTGCAAGAAACATACAGCTGCTAACCATGCATCCGTGCACTGAAAACCACAGCTGATCATGGCCTACAGTGAGACCAACCCGCAACTTAGACAAGATGAAGGGTTCTGGTTCTCACAGCCCAAAAAGACAACTTTAAATCAGTCTGTTAGTTCGTGTATCTGCCTCGTTGGTAGTCTCGGCAGCTTGCACTCAGGTTCATAGGCAGATACAAAACTGCCCCCCTAAAAATACATCAACACCCAAAACCTTAACCCAACATGTTTCGCCCATTTAACATAAGGGCTTTGTCAGGGAAATACATATGACATCAATCAGTGCAGTGTTAACATAGTGTAACAAAATGTGAAGTGCATAGCAGCAATACAGTCCAAGTGAGAGCCGTGTTGAAGAATCTATCATTAGATCATATGAAGACAAGTATTAAAAAGCATGGACAGCATAAAATCTGTCGTTTCTAGATTTGATTTTACTACTTTATTTAAAAACAAGACTATATTATTCAGTTATAAAGAAATGATGGCTGTAGGAAGTACAGGTGCGGACAATCCTTGTGTAACAAACATCACAGGAATCATCACTTGGAGCTCGAGTGTTTCCTTTGTTGAAAGTGCTTTTTTCACTTTAAAAAGGTTTCTAGAGAGCTTGAAAATGCCACAATGAAGAATTGCTAACAACCACCTGAACCAAACAAACAGCCTGCCAGATGGGCTCCCTTTTAGCTCAAGCCTGAAAAGGTAGATAGCTGCTTATATGGACAGCCTGAGAGATTTCCTCACTTCATTCAGTTCATCAACACTGAGTCTCAAAGCTTTGCTCTAATAGACCCACTGGAACCAAGGTTGAAGATCAAAGTGCACCAGAAATAGGCATAACTACAAATCATGGGTTTCCCAGCACAAATTTGATAAGGCCCTGCAATATTCACACCCTTTCTCTTGCCTACCACAAGGCAAGAGTGCTAGTCATATAGCTACTGTAGTTCTCTAGTGACCATAGTGCTACAAGGTGAGAATGCTAATCACTTAACCGGCACATGTATTATACCATCACCGATGAGTTGAGCACAGAGTGAGACGAATGACAGCTCACCCTGCTGCTGCTCAAATCCCTGGCGGCGTTAAATAACATTCTCCCTCTGAGTTGTAGCAAACCAGAGGGAGGGATGGTTTTTGTGTGCAGCAGTATAAACCACTGAGCTTCAGGCAGCGGCAATTAGAGGGTCACATGTGGCAAATGTACACATCATGATGCAGAGCAGGGTCAGGGCCCTTAGAAAAAAAACTCTGCTCTCTTACCGTTGTTCTAATGATCGCATGTGGACAGCCAGATAAGGTATTAGACACAGGCTGAAAAGTTTTTGACTGTCCTGAGATTTCCTACTCAGCTCTCAGGAGACACAATCCTTATCTGATTGTCTGAAGAGAGGGTGAGATCTTCAGTGAACGTCATTGGTAAAATACTATCTTTACATGGCTTAACCTCCCTGGCGGTATGATTATTTCCAGATTTTAGGGTCTTTTCAGCACGTTTCAGACCCTAAAATCAGAAAAAAATAATGCTGCCAGAATGCCTGCAGCAGCCCCAGCACTCACTCACCTACCTCACTGTGCTCCAGCGCTGCAATTTTTCCTCCGTCCTCTGGGTGGCGCTGTAACTCTGTAGTGAGATCACTGACTGCAATCTCGCCAAAGGGATTCAAAGCCTCGAAGGACAGGAAGAAGAATGGCTCCTAATCTGCATCTTCCGGGAGGTGTGTAAAAAGTACAGCCAGGGAGGTTAAAGACAGAGGCCCATATGAAATTCACTTTTTCTTTTAAGTTTTCTCCTAGGAGATGATTATTAATTTTCTGTTTAAAATAAAAAACGTTAGCACTCTGAAACTGAAAAAGTACTAATAAGAAGGTGAAAAAGTACTTTCAAAATTATACTGAGTATAATCTTGCTTACTGGTATCTTAAAAGGCACTTTATTGAAAAGATGGAAAAATATCACTTAGGGGAAAATTTAAGAGAAATGTGAATTGCATATTGCCCAGAGGCCCATGTGCAATTCACTTTTCTCCTTAGTTTTTCATATTAAATATATATATAAATTTATTTATTTTTATTTATTTTTCATCTTCAATTTAAAATAACTTTTTAGCTTTTTGCAATGGAAAAAGTACCAAAAAGTAGGTGAAAAAGTACTGCCAAAATTATTTTGTATTTTTGTTTGCTTGCTGGTAGTTTAACCATTTGAGGACCACAAAGACCTGGCCAATTTTAACTAAAATGGCCACTGCAGCTTTAAGGCCAAGCTGCAGGGCCGCACAACACAGCACACGAGTGATTCCCCCCCCCCCCTTTTTCCCCCCACCAACAGAGCTCTCTGTTGGTGGGGTCTGATCGCCCCCAGGTGTTTGTTTGTTTTTTATAAATATTTATGTCTGTGTTTTTTTAACAAAATGTACATTTTTTTCTTTTGCTTATTACCCTCCCTCCCTCCCTGCAGCCAGCCAATCACGCAATCGGCTGTCATAGGCTTCAGCATATGAGAGCCAATCACTCTCTTGTCCCCCAGGGGGACAGCCGTGTCACACGGCTGTCCCCAGTACAGCTCTGCTGCTGATTGCAGCGCTGTACTATGTGTTTAGACGCCGCCGTCTAACAGTCTCCGAGCTGCGATTGCCGCTCGGAGACTGAAGAGGGAGCGGAGCTCCACCCCCCCCAGGCAGGAGATGCCCGCACAGCCTGTGCGCGATCTCCGGCAAAACAGAGCCCCAGGACTTGACGCCAATTGGCGTTAGGCGGTGCTGGGGCTGCCGCTGCGGCCACGCCCGTTGGCGTCAGCCGGTCTGCAACTAGTTAAAAGGCATTTTATTTACAAGTTGTGAAACTATCAACTGGGAGAAAACTCAGGTGAAAAAGTCAATTGCATATGGCCCAGGGATCACACTTATTAAAATCACATGTTTTGTGCAGAGCATAAATCACATACAAATTTGTATAATGTAATGCTAGGTTCATAGTTCCCTGTAATAGCACAAATGCAACAGAATGGAAAGGTCATCACCACACATTATCCATTTGTTGCATTGCATGCAGTGAAGTACAGTCAATGATGGAAATTGACATCTATTTCTTAATCTCTTTGGTTTCATTCTGCGATGGTAACTGCAAACTTTAAGCTGGAAGAAGAAGGGAGTATTTTGGTTCTGAGCCTCAGGTGCCTGATACAGATGAAGTGTGCGTGGGAAATCTACGCAAGCAAGCTAAATGAAGGAGCTCACAGGAACACTCAAGACATGCTCAGGCCATCAGAGAGGACAAGGTACCATCTAAAGTGTACTTCCGTGTTTGAGTAGCATCTTAAGAGTCCAAATTGTTTTCACATTGCGTCTGGGTGAAAAAGCTGAACTAAAACAAATTTTCCAATTAAAATCAAAAGCTGGATAAGGCATGACCTATCAGGGGTTAAACCTTGTAAAATGTATTACTATTTTATTTACTTGCCATCTTTTGTCTTGTTGCTGCTTTATAAAGTCACATGATGGATACTCAGCCGCTGAATACAGGTGAAACTTGAAAAATTAGAATATCATGCAAAACTCCATTTATTTCAGTAATTCAACTGAAAAGATGAAACTACTACTGTATATGAAATAGGAACCCTTTGCAGGTGTTTTGGATTAATTAGCTGATTAGAGTCTGACACGTTGAGCCTAGAATATTGAGCACAATATTCGTATGGTCTGAGGTATTGATTTGGTTTTTTTTCTAAAGCTGTGTGATAATCATAAAATGTATAACAAATAAAGGCTTGGAATATCTCGCTTTTCATGTAATGAGTCTATTTCATATATCAGTTACTTTCGCCATTTAAGTTTAATTACCAAAATAAATGGACTGTTGCACATTATTCACACTTTTCAAGTTTCACCTGTACTTTTTTTTGTGTGTCATCAAGTTGAAATTGAGGGGAGATTACAGATCTGGTCTGGAAGAGGAACTTGCATCAGGGAGGTATGGTAGGATTATGCGATCGAGTAGGGAGATATGCCAAAACACTAATGAAAACACACTGAAAAGTAAAATACTGTTATTTTAAAAAGTAATTGCTTTGCCGACATTTTCTTTTTTGGGAGCCAGCACTCAAACTCATGCTGGATTCCTATGTATCCAAGAGAGGCAGGAGATCAACAAATGCATAGTTTTGTAAGGCATCTAGAGGTTTAAAGCTAGCAGGGCAGCGGCTAAATTGATGTGTAATCTGATTCCTGCTGAAGTCTGGTCAAGACTGGATGGTGCTAGGTAATGAATTGCTGCATCTGGATTTTGTATGGGGGGTATTTCTCATTTACCATCAAGTCAACCCATGTATGGCTAGCTTTACTGTTTTATGAACGGCAGCCTGGCAAGTGCCAACAGTCTCCATTGTCTTTTGGCGTGTCGAGCTATAAAATAGTACAGCTTCCTGTAAGCGTTCAAGTGTGTACACATGCACAATGACTGTTGCCCACAGAGCTCAGGACTTGATCCCTCAGGCGACAGTTTGGGGCATGACATGTTCTGCTGCTACTGAAGGGGGACATAGGTGGGATGCACAACATAGCAGCTTCTGTTGGGTGGAGTAAGGAGGAGAACAATGCACACGTCTGAGAGATTCCAGCACTCCAGATCTTTTACTGACGCATTGGATCATCTGTACAGATGCTAGATTCTTGGCAGAGCATGGCCTGGGCAAGCCGCTTCTGCCCACTTTAGACCAGTGTGTATGAGGTTCTAGACTTGGCTTGCCCAATATCTGTAACCAACCACAGTCCAGCTCATACTTTTTTTTTTGGGAGCCTTCTCTAGTTTCCTGTGATATACTAGAGTCTTGGCAGAGGTGGCCTCAACCATCTCTAACGTGTGTACAAGGCTTAGGGCTCTTTTGCGCCAATTGCACGGGTGCTGTATTTAAAATAGAGTTTAAAATAGAAATTGCAGGTACTATTTTAAACTAACAAGTTGATCTTACACTGCAATTTTTCATGATCGGACCATGAAATCACAAAGCGAAATTGCCATTCGGATTGCGAAATTGCATATGCAATCACATTACATTTTGCAGTGTAAAGGACAGGGCTGTGGAGTTGAGGAGTCGGAGCAATATTTAGGTACCTGGAGTTGGAGGTTTCATAAACTGAGGATTTGGAGTCAGATGATTTTTGTACCCACTCCATAGCCTTGCAAGGGCTGTGGAATTGGAGTTGAGGATTCTGAGAAATTTTGGGTACCTGGAGTCAGAGTCGGTGGTTTCATAAACTGAGGAGTCAGGAGTCAGAACCATTAAATGAATGTAGGTATGCACACCTGAATAAATAGCTGTTTAGCTGAGGCAAGTAATTTAAACTGAAGGGTGCTCAGTCAGTAAGTCAGACCTGCTGTGGGTCTTACAGAGTACACTATATACAAAAAATGACTGGCACACCAAGCAATTGCATTGCATAAACGTTTGTATTAAAGCACAAAAAGTGAACCATATGTCACAAAATATACAAGCAAGTGGGCTATATACAGCAAGGGAGAGCCCAAAATGTATATAGAGTCAGGAATCAGAGTCAGGGCTGGTGCACACCGAGCGGGTTTTCTCACGTTTTTACAGCCGCTTGCGGCTGTGGATACGCTAAGGTAATGTATTTCAATGGGGTGGTTCACACAAGTGTGGGAGGCGTTTTGCTGAAACGCAGACTCCCGGGCTGAGGCATTTTTTGGATTGCGGAGGCGTTTCTGCCTCCAATGTTAAGTATAGAAAAAACGCAAACCGCTCGTAAAAACACCAGTTCAGAGCGGTTTTGCCGGCATTTTTGTTACAGAAGCTGTTCAGTAACAGCTTTACTGTAACAATATATGAAATCTACTACACCAAAAACGCAAAACGCTAGGTGAAACGCTTCATAAAAATAAGAAAAAGTGCTTCAAAAACCGCTAGCGTTTTTCGGATCTGCTAGCAGTTTTTGGTGTGCACCGGGTTTCAGATGATTTTTGTACCGGCTCCACAGCCCTGGTAAAGAAGCCCTTAGTGCATCTTTTTTTCACCCATTTTCAATATTAAAGCAAAGGGCTAGGGTCTGTATACAATAGCTTTGAAAATATTTTTCACAAAAAATAGGTCGGAATGGACTTTTAAACCTGAAGATATGCAGCTGGTTCCCTATTGCAGACCAAATGAGGGAGATCCATTTACTATAGGAGTATTGTTCAGGTAAGCTGAATCCCCGCCCCCCTCCTTCAGAAATTCTGTAGAAATCCGTTTCAGTGAATCCTTTTCAAGTACTGAATGCCTTACTAGTTGTATGCAGCAACACACACACAATGGGCCTAATCCAATTCTCTTTTTCTCCTACCTCTTAAGCAGCCCATACACTCAGCCGATTTTCTGGCCGACCGATCGATCCCGATCGATCGATCGATCAATCGATTGCAAATCGGTTGGCCAATCGACCGATCGACGGCCGATTTCGATCGATTTCGATGGATTTCCATCGAACTTGCAGGGTGGAAAATTTAGGTCGATCTGATGAGATTGCTTATCAGTTTGCATTGGCCTTAATGGAAATCTGATGGCAAAAAAATGCCATCAGATCGAATTTCAATAGATTTCAAACTGAAATCTATTGGAATTCTATCCTGGTAAAAAATGTTCTAAAAACGCATCAGATAGACCATCAGATGCATTTCTTATCTATCTGCTGCCAATCTGACGAGTGTATGGGCACCTTTATTGTATGTGATATTTTCACGTCTTATCAATAAAATTCCTTATTAGCCACCAGCACGCGAGGAAATACTCAGAATAATTTTGACACTACTTTTTGTCACTTTATCAATTGCGCAGTGCGTAAAAGTTATTGTAAACAAAAGATGAAAAATGATCTATGAGAAAACGTAGAAAAATTGAATTGGGTCGGGCCAAGTATCTATTGCAGTCAAGTAGTCGTACACATTTTCTACTTTTTCATTCATAAAAAGAGCAGGTTGTGGAGCTTGATAGAACCTTCTTGAGGACTGGTTTGAAGGAATTAAAAGGTGGGAGCTAGTTCCAGAGAGTGGGTGCAGCCCTAGTGAAGTCCTGTAATCGCACGTGGGGCAGAAAAGTACACGGTGCAAACAGGGGCAGGTTGTTGGGAGGATCGGAGGGGGCCGGCTTATATTTGCCTGTGGACAAGATCAGAAATGTAGATCGGGCAGGTCCTGTGCAGATGGGAAGCCAATGGAGGGCTTTACATAGGGAAGTTGTGGAAGCACAGCAATGGGAGGAGTTGGTCAGTCCGGCTGCTGCATTTATTACCGATTGATGGCGGGTAGTGTGGTTTAGAAGGAGCCCTGATAAAAGGGAATTGCAATAGAAAAAAGCAGGGTTTATCCTATAACCCCCTTGTCTACTTTTGTTAAACTCATTACTATTTCTCTTCTATTTAGGATTTTTACACAGGCAGACTGGACTTTGGTTTGGCTAAAGACAAAGCTGAGATCTCACAGGTTCATTCCAAAGCTTCTGCTATTGGTCCTTCTCTATGGACTCCTGTTATTACCGACCAAGTCAGGGGAGCACATCTGGACAGTCGCAGCTGGACTCTTGTGGCCTCACATCAAGGTTCAGTATGTCAGCATGCCACCAATTTAGTGTATTAGTGGGAAATACACATCACAGACCAACATTCTTCCGTGGATGAAACCGTGTACCTCTGGATATATTACAAGTTAGATTCTATTGTGTTTTTGTTCAAAATAGTTTATTTATTTTTACGTAGCGTGGATCAGGGAGGGAGGCCCTAGAGCTGCGCAGCCGCACTCGCGGCGGTGCGGACTGCGCAGCCGCGGCCTCCTCCGGCGGCCATATTTGAGGAGGCAGGGGAGCCCGACCCGGGCTGTGGGGTTGGGGTCCGGCCAGGGGGAGGCTAAGCAGCGGGGACCCGGCGGAGCTGCACGGAAGGCGCGGATGGCGTCCTCCGTGCCTGTCAACGGTATGCAGGTACAGACCTTTTTTTACCGTGTTGGGCTCGTAAGTCCTTTAAAGAGAGAGTTCAGCTATTTAAAGACACTCTTGAATGCATTGTGGCATTGAGCATGACATTCCCAGAGCAGAGATTTACTGGGAAATTGGCGCTTGTATTTACTGGTACTGACTAGATTGCCACGCAGCCATTTTTGGCAGACGGGTCGTTTTTTGGCCCTGGGTAGTTTTTCTATTTAACAGCCGAGAAGCCCTCACTGAAGACGACAAACACTAATTATTGGTTAGGCATAGATTAGAAAGTTGATTTTGAGTAAATTAAGTAAGGGGGGTTGGGGGGTTTAACTTCAGTTTTTAGGTTTAGACATATCATTAAGGAGTGGAGGGGGTTTTCGTTAGTCTATTACCTGAATAACTGACTCAGTCACCAGCGCTCATTTCTGATATATCCTGAGAAAAGTGTTCCATGGATTCTCATGGAAGTAATGGTTTCCATGGAAATTTGGTTACTGTCAGTGAATTTTAAACTGGTATTTTATATCTTCTTTTCCAGGTAAAGGTAGGCAAAGAGTCTCCCCCCCCCCCCCCCGTATAGGTAGCTAGAGTGCTACCCCCATAATAGGTAGGCAGCAAGGTCCCCTCACTGCAGGTAGACCCTCCCCCCAGGATAGGCAGTGTAAGAGTGCCTCCTCATGCAGTATAGGTTGCCATATAGAGTCCATGTCCCGCCCCCCCCCCCCCCATACAGAGAGTGCAGTGGAGCATACATTACTCACCTCCCTGGGATCTGGCCACATGCTGCAAGCCTTCCTCCCGGGGCCACTCTAGCTCTATGCTAAGATCGCCCTCTGTTATGTGACAGACAGCGAATTGCAGCATAGAGACGGGGCCCCATGTGGACACGGAGAAGATTGCGGCCAGATCCCGGGTAGGTGAGTAATCCTAGATCTTCGCGGTGCTCTATGCACATGGCCCTCCTAGTGGTCTCTAGAGTGTAGCTCAGGGTTATCGCTGTTTACAGCTACACTCGGGAATACGGCCAATGGGGTTAATGCTGGTACACACCATGCAATTTTACTTCCGATTTAATTTCCAATCCAGGAAAAGATTGATATTCAGATCCGACATAGATTGCATATACCCTAGAAGAAAGCTAGCATATACACGTCTGCAATTTCTCCAAATTCAGATGAGATTTCTATCATTTTCAGAATGGATATCGATTGAAAAAAGGACATATACACAGAACAGTAGCAAGTATTTTGATTGATAAGCATGTCTGATCGGCTTCCGATCGAGAAAGGGATAGATTTTCATCTTGGGATCGGTCGCTGGCAATCAGTGTCCAATCTTTTTCTTGAACAGACATAGAATCTGAAGTAAAATTCAATGGTATATACTAGCCTTAAAAAGCCCATATCCAATCTTTCTGGCAAATGCAATCACATGCAAACCTGCCAGTGATCTACTGATCCCAAAGTAGCTTATAAATACCAAACACAATACTTAGCAAGTATTTTATCAAAAATGTAACTAAATATTGCGCTAAATAGGAGTTGAGCAGGTGAGTAACTTTGCACCAAACAGTACAAAGCCAGCAGCTAGGGAAGTAGTTAGGGCCTGTTCACACTGAGGCGATTACTGGGCGTTGTGTATGAGTTTGCTGCCAGGCAACAGGACGCCGCAGCATTAGTCTCTCCACCCCCATCACTGGTGATTGGGCTGGTGGGTGGAGAGACTAATGCCGCAGCGTCCTTTTGCTTGACTGTGATGCATACACGGCACTGCTAGCTGAAGAAGGCAGGGCGTGCTTGTGACATCTAGTGTGTAACTACAAACACCTTCCCGTCGGGTTACCCTGACAACAGGAACTCTGCCCACAGGAAATGACGCATGCTGCCCATGTGGACGGACCCGGCGGCAGCATCTTCCCAGGCTTTATACATGACTGCTTGGGGTATACCGAGGGCAGGGTCTGGTTCAGTTACTCTTAGAATCTTACTACTTACAGCCCAACACATGTCGGATGGATGATACAACCCTGGGGGAGGAGGGGGGGGGGGCCTCGCTTCACTGATAGATGTATTAACCTGGAGCCTTGCAGAGGGCATTCAGCTCTGACAGGGGCTGTTATGCTGTTGGGGATTGTAAACATGGTTTATTTTCTGCACTACACACTTATGCACTTCCTGACAAAGCCTTTTGGGGTGAAACATGTAGAAGTCGTGCCACTGCATATATTTGCACCCTATATCCCTCCAGCATTAGTTTCAGCAGTGGTTGTGAGTTACGGTAGCTATAGTCACACATGTACTAATTGTTAGACCTGTACTCACACTACCATATCAAAGTTTGACTAGTGACTCGCTCACTCCACTGCAGTAGGTCAGCTCTACTCAAGAAATGTGTGGGATAGCTACACCCCTCCCCATCGTGATGTGTTGAGGGAGGTGGGGGATCAGCAAAGACCCCCGCACACTTAGATGCTGAGTGATTTTCTCTATTGTTGGTTGAGATATTCCAGCATTTTATTTATGTAGCTTTCATTGTGAATGAAGTATGTTTTATCTCTATAGGTAGTACTTTTTAGGAGCTTCCTTATGACCAAATTTTGTATATTACCTTTTATCCTGTAAGAAGAAAGAAAACTGCAAAAATAAGAAAGAAAAAAGAAATAAAGTAAAAACGGTGTAGTTTCATTTACACAAAACTTTAAAGCCTAAAGATGTCCGTTATGTCACTAAATTGCTATAAATTAATAAATGGTAACTTGGCAACCTTGTATGCAAGATGTTATTCACAGTTGTATAAGTTTCTTATGTTTCGATGTCAATATATATCATGTGTGGTAATCAGCTAAGGGACTAAAACTGATATAAAGGGGAAAGGGATAGCACAAACAGCACAACGGTTTGGACACAATTCACCCAACCTCAGGTATTGTTCGTATATCATGCAGCAAAGGGTTCACATTTATCAAAAATTGCATCCTGAATTATGATTTTTCCAAAATGGTGCTCACAGCACATCCAATACATTTCAGTGGCATCACAATTTATTAGCATTATGCAAATTTACCAGGGGCCGCACATGCGCACAAGAGCCAACTGGGGCAACTGAGTCAGATTACCGGGACTAACTGCAGCCGAATGGAGGCACTCGTGAGGACGGCGAGGGATGCATCAGTGCTCATGGGGCTGCAGGAAGCCCCAGGTGAGTATAAAATCTTTTTACTGCAAGATCTCAGGTACACTTTAAAGCACAACTGAAATGAGGGATATGGAGGCTGACATATTCATTTCCTTTTAAGCAATACCAGTTGCCTGGCTATCTTGCCGATTCTCTGCCTCTAATACGTTTAGCCATAGACCCTGAACAAGCATGCAGCAGAACAGGGGTTTCTGACATTATTGTCAGATCTGACAAGATTAGCTGCATGCTTGTTTCTGGTGTGATACAGACATTACTGCAGTCAAATAGCTCAGCAAAGCTGCAAGGCAACTGGTATTATTTAAAAGAAAATAAATATGGCAGCCTCCATATTGATATCACTACTGGTGTCCTTTAACCACTTTGCATCCAGACCTGGTTTCCCCTTTATGGACCAGAGCAGTTTTGACATTTTAGCTATGTCCCTATTTAATCAGCAATAACTTTATCCCTACCTATGACACCTAAATGAAATATATATCTTTTTTTCAAGACTAACTAGGCTTTCATCCCAAGACATTTTTTCACTTAAACGATTGTTTTCTATGCATTTTAACGAGGAAAAAAAAAATTTCTCAGTTTTACCAATTCCAGTTTAAAAATAAAAAAGCACTATTGTAAAAAAAAAAAAAAAAAAGAAAATTGTTTGGCCATTTCTATTGTTTATCAGGGCTCTTTCACACTACAGGCAGCGGTAAAGGGCTAAAACGCTGCGTTTTAACTCCAACACATTACTATCAATTGTACGAGAAACGCCGCGGTCAGCCCTAAAAAAGCTCCTGGGAGCGTTGAAACGCAACGTTCCAAAACGCAGCGTTAGATGTGAAAGGTAAAATGAAAGTCTATGGACTTTCATTTTACCTGGGAAACCGCCAACTTTGGCTGTGGCGTTAAAACGCCGAAAAAGCCCTCTAGTGTGAAAGGGCTCTCATAAAACTTAAATTATGTTCTTGTCATAATTTATGGTGAGAAAATTTGATGCTGAAATAATTGTAGTGTGTCTTTTTCACTATAAACTGAGAAAATAGAAGTATTAATAGTAAAAATCAATCTTATTGGCTCAGGGGACATATTTGCTTTCAGCCTTTCACCAAATTAGTGCTACTACAGATAGTGCCAGAGGTTTTGCACAGGAGCAATGCCCAATCAAGCACAGCAGTGCTTCAGCTACACATATCTACGTGGCTTAGGTGAAGTCACAGATGACGTACATACCGTATACTGTACTGGTGGAAAAAGTGGTTAAGGGCTGATCCACCCTGCTGAGCACTTTATGATCCGTCACCACTGTATTTCCATTTTGTAAAAAAGCACTACCGTTTAAAAACGGGCTCTAGGTCTTTTTCCGGGGGCCACAGCCGCCAGTACGCATGCGCGCGCCGGCACCCACCCAACCACCTCGCTCGTCCTCCCAGATCCCTGGGCCCAGCTGTCTGTTACTGCGCAGTAACAAAAAACCTAGGACACAGGGACGCTGCAAACTGCTGGATGCAGCGACACTTCAGTTTTATTGTATAGGATATCAGTGAATGTTTTTTGCCACAATTTTAATGCAAGGCCCGGTTCACACTGGCAATTAGTGGCAAACGGATCCATGAAAACTGATCTGATTACTGGTCCATCAGATCCACTTTCACTCCATTTACCTTCTGCTGCTTTCATTCCAATTCCCCACATCCCTATCACCAGTGTTTTTTCCTGGCTAGAATGATAAGTTTCTTAAAGAGACTCTGTAACAAAATTTTCAGCCTTATTTCTTCTATCCTATAAATGTTCTAATGTGGTCTGTCTTACTGCAGCCTTTCCTAGTTGCACAGTGGCTGTATTATCTGTTATATAATCTAATCTTCTTTCCTCTGATGGCTTGGTCAGGCTCAGGCACTCAGACAGGAATCTGCTGCTCTGCTTGTGATAGGATAGAAGTTACACACCCTCTCCAAGCCCCCTCCAGGCTCTGTATGAGTCAGGCTCCCTGCACACTGCAAATCCGTTTTCCGATTCCGATTCAGTTTCCGATTCCGTTTTTCCCTGAATACATTCAACAGAAAAACGGATCAAAAAACGCAGCATGCAGTAAAGATTAAAAATCTGAATCGGATGAAAAAACAGATTAAAAAGCGGAATCGGAATCTGAAATGCATGCAGTGTGCAAGAGGCCTCAGACTGAGCTCCTCTCAGCCTATCACACACTGGTTAGCAGCCATGTCTTGCTTGTAAACACTGCCTAAAACTGGTAATTACAATACAGGATCGCAGCAGGGAGTGGCAGAAACAGCACAGAGGGGCCCAGGAGAACATAATTAATAGAATGGTATGCTTTTTATTGTAAGAATTTTAGAGTACAGATTCTCTTTAATGTGAAGAAACGTTCCGTTTTCTCATTGCACCCAATGCAGCGCTTCAGCTTTTGTTTCCGTTATGCTGGGCTCAGCGGTCTGGAAAAATTGGTGCAGAACCAAATTTGTGGTCCATTCAGTGGGTCATGCGGAACGGTTTCACTCTAACAGACCATTGTGAAAGGATCCATAGTTTAACATTGGATCTGTTCCGCGAACGGACCATTTTTACCGCCAGCGTGAACCAGTCCCAAGTCAATGGGTGTTCTTTTTACAAAACGCAAACAGATTGCAAAGTGCTCAGCAGTGTGGCGCATCCCTAAAACCAAAAAAGTGTATTCCTAATATTGAGCAATATATGAGGGCTGGCATGGCAGACCTATGTCTAAAAGAAAAGGCTAGTTTCGCATTCACCCACTTTTTCTTTTGAGAGTAATGCTGAAAGGTAAGCAGTAAAAGAAACTAGGAAATAGAACACCAACCTATGCTGTATACATGCTCACAGCAAAATGGAAGTTACAATATTTGTAGGATGCCTTGGTGGTGTCTGACGCCTCTATGGAGACCATGGGCAAGATCAGACACATAGAATTTCTGTTTTACCTTGTGTGCATGTTCACCATTCATCTGACATTCTGATTGGTTGTATGTGGGTAGGTGACAGATCTAGCGTTCACATATTTAAAAGCATATAATCTTTGCCCATCCTATCCAGAAGGCTGGTTAGGGCAGCCCCCGACCGCCCTCCATGCTTTGGCCTTCGTGCAGTGAAGAGGGAACCACACCCACTCTGTTGTCCATCACTCTCCACTTAACAACCATTAACTGTTGCCAGGGGGATCAAGTCTTGACATTCCTTGTATGTTTTTTATGCTGGGCATACATGGGTCGATCTGGCGGCCAATTAGCCCCCAGATCGACTCCCGCCACGTCCCCGCCGGCTCTTCCTCATCAGCTGCTCGATTCCCTGCCATTGTCCGCTGGCGGGGGTCAAGCAGCATCAACGGACCTGCTGAATATTATCAGCTGGCCGCATCAGCTGCTCAATACACGGTACAGAAACGTACCGTGTATCCTCACCATAAGGCTTAATGGGAATCTGAAGTGAAAATAAACTTATGATATAATTAATTGTATGAGTAGTACTGCTAAGAAAACCAAAATTAGCTTACCTGGTAATGCTGTTTTTAATAACCCTCCAGGACAGGTACTACATATGAGATTCGGGCCCGCCCCCAACAGGAAACACAAAGGACTAGCTCTCTATAAGTTCCACCTCTAATCTCTACCTGCCAGTACGTCTCAATTAACTGTTCCGATAGAATACCTTACATATTACATAAATATATACTTACAATTTACATAAACACATGTTTACAACATACCGTTATTTACGTGCACGTATAAGTCTTAGGGTGGGTCACCTGTCCTGGAGGGTTATTAAAAACAGCATTACCAGGTAAGCTAATTTTGGTTTTTTCCAATAACCCTCCAGGACAGGTGCTACATATGAGATGATATGCAATGAACAACACTAACCTTAGGGAGGGATCACAGCTTGAAGAACTTTCCTTCCAAAACCCTGTTCTTCCGCCGATAGTAGATCCAACCTGTAGTGCCTGATGAAGGTGTTAACCGTCTTCCAGGTTGCCGCCTTGCAGATGTCGGTTGCCGTAGCTCCAGCTCTGTAAGCCCAGGAAGTTGCAACTGACCTAGCTGAATGTGCTGTTATATCCTTTGGACATGGTACACCTTTAAGTCTATATGCTTCATTAATGCAGATCTTGATCCATCTTGCTATAGATGCTTTGGACATACTTTTCCCTCTTGTTGCTCCAGAAAAGTTAATAAATAATGCTGTAGATTTCCTGAATTCCTTAGTTCTGTCAAGGTAATATAGTAAACATCTTCTGACGTCTAAGTTATGCCATCTCATCTCTCTGGGATCAGTGGCGTTTTTGCAAAAGGATGGCAATACAATCTCTTGCATCCTATTGGATATAGTAGCTACCTTTGGCAAGAATTCACTTGTCGTCTTCAGGACTACTCTATCATGAAAAACCATACAAAAAGGTTCGACTGAACTCAGGGCTTCCAGTTCACTTATCCTCCTCGCTGAGGTCATAGCTACGAGGAAAATTGTCTTAATAGTCAACAATCGTAATGAAATACTGCTCAACGGTTCAAACTCATCACTCATTAGAGTGTTTAACACTAAGGTTAAGTCCCATCTAGGATATGAACGTTTTATTACTGGTCTGGATCGTTCTACTGATTTCATAAATCTAATAACTAATGGTTCTAAGGCTATTAAGAAAAACTGAAAGGGCTGCAACTTGCACCTTTAATGTACTTAATGCCAGCTTCTTGTCAATACCGTCTTGCAAGAATTCTAATACTGTCGCCAGTCTATTTGATCTCAGACCTACCTCTCTTTTCCAGCTACAAAAGGTTTTCCAATATTGTAAGTAAATAGCTCTTGTAACCTTCTTTCTACTATTTAATCTTGTCTTTGTCACTCTGTCAGATAAACCTCTTTGCCTTAGGATTTGCCCTTCAGAAACCACGCTGTCAGCTGAAGATTGGGAATCTGAGTCAACTCGCCTTCTTTTCTTAGTACATTGTGTCTGTCTCTCAAATGGATCGGTCTGTCCACCAACATTGAACTTAGTATTGGGAACCAGAGTGGTTTTGGCCAATTGGGCGCAATCAATATCAGATACATTGCTGTCGTTCTTAGTTTCTGCAATACCATTGACAATAGAGGGATTGGAGGAAATGCATAGGCGATCTGAAAGTCCCATGTCTGGGCCAATGCATCTACTCCTAAAGCTCCTCTTGGGTCTAGCGAGAAAAACCGGGTGCAAAGCGTATTTTCCCAGTTGGCAAACAGATCTATCTGGGGATGTCCCCATCTCTGTGTCAATTCTCTGAATATTTTTGGATTTAGACTTAGCTCTGAATTTGACATCTTCTTTCTGCTTAATAGATCTGCCATAGTATTTAGAGACCCCTTGAGATGAACTGCTGAGATTGACTGAAGATTCTGCTCTGCCCAGTCTAATATCTGCAGCACCAGCCCTAGAAGCTGATCTGATCTCGTTCCTCCCTGTTTGTTCAAGTACATTACAACTGTAATGTTGTCCGAACGGACTTGTAGATGGTGGCCGTTTAATCTGTATGTCGTTTGTATCAAAGCTTCCTTTACTGCAAGCAGTTCTCGGAAATTTGATGATTGCGACATTACCTCCTTTGACCAAGTACCCTGTAAACAGATGCCTTCTATGTGGGCCCCCCAACCTGTGAGACTGGCATCTGTCGTTAGGATCTTTGTTACTGGACACCTCCACAGTCGACCTTGTGTAAGATTGTTTTCCTGAATCCACCAATCTAATGTCTGTTTTACCTCTATTGGTATGCAAAGAGTTTGGTCTAAAGCTGTATGAGCTCCCTTCCAGTTGTGTAGAAGCCATTGCTGAAGAGGTCTTATATGCTTCAGTGCCCAATATACTGAAGGTGCTGTGGAGGTTAAAAAACCGATCAGTCTCATTACCTGTCTTACTGTTGTAATAACTTCCTCCTGACATTGCTGTATCATTTTCTGAAGTTTTACTATCTTGTCCTGAGGGAGATACAATCTTTGTGAAATGGAATCTATCCTGAACCTCAAAAACTGAATTTCTTGTGTTGGGACTAGGTAAGACTTTTGATGATTCACTAACCACCCGGTTTGCTCCAATAGTCCTATCACCATCTCCTTGTGGTTCTCCAGACTCTGTATGCTGTCGGCTACCACCAACAAGTCGTCCAAATAAGGAATTATTAAAATTCCCTTCAGGTGTAGAGCTCCCACAATCTCTGCCATGACTTTTGTAAAAATTCTGGGTGCCGACGAGATTCCGAATGGGAGACAGCAAAATTGAAAATGTTCCAGACCTACACTTGTCTTTACACTGAACCGAAGGAAAACTTGAGACTCTTTTCTTATTGGGATATGCCAATAGGCATCTGTTAGATCGATATTGATCATAAAACAATTTGGGGATAGAAGGTTTCGCATTGTGAAAACCGTCTCCATTCGGAATCTCTCGTACCTTATGAAAGGATTCAAGGGTTTGAGGTTTAGTATCAATCGATACTGCCCCGTGGGCTTTTTTACCAGAAACACTCTGGAATAAAATCCTTCTCCCTCCTGATCGGAAGGCACTGTGCAAACCACATCTCTTGCGAGCATATCTTTCACAATCTGTCGCATGGCCCTCCTTTCCTCTGGTATTTTTGGAGCCTGAGTGACAATAAATCGTTTGGGAGGAGGACTTGAAAACTGAATCTTGTATCCATTCTCTACTAGATCTAGAATAAATTTGTTTCTTGTTATTTCTTTCCAACCTAATAGGAATGCTTTTAACCTTCCTCCCACCTTGTTGGCGTCATGGCTTATCTTTATTTTCCGCTGCTCTAAAGAGCGGATTTTTCTTGGTAAACGCCTTATTACCCATCCAAGGCTTACGCCTCTGTTGATCTCTGCCCTGTGTCCGATTCCTCCGAAAAAACGGTCTCTTTTTCGGCTCAAACTTCCTCTTTTTAGGAAATGTAGTTTTCTTGCTGGCTGTCCGCTCCAATACTTCTTGGAGTTGAGGGCCAAACAACAACTTTCCCTGGAAGGGAAGACTACAGGCTCTAGCTTTGGAAGCTTGACTACCCTCCCAAGTTTTCAACCATAAATTCCGACGTGCATTGTTTATTAATGCTGTAGATTTAGCTGTGACCCTTAAAGACTCTGAGGCTGCATCTATGACATAGTCATTGCCTCCTTCCACAACCTCAATTGCTTCTAAAATATCTTTTTTAGGGGCATCCTGCTCTACCAACTTCTTTATTCTCTCTAACCATACTGACATGGTGCGAGACACACAAGTTGTCGCCGCCGCCGGTTTAAAGTTAGTCGCACAGGCTGACCATGCCTTTTTTAGAGAGAATTCAATTCTCTTATCCCCTGGGTCTTTTAATCGACCTAAATCCTCAAAGGCTAACTCATTATCCTTCTCAACCTGACTAAAAGCTGCATCCAGCTTGGGACATGATTCCCATAACTTAGCATCCTCTTCTGAGAAAGGAAAACGCCTTTTGAATCCCTTTCAAATAAACAATTTCTTATCGGGTTCTTTCCACTGTAATGTGATTAAATTTTTCATTGAATTGTGGACTGGGAAACAAAGTTGCTCAGAGGGCTCCATACCCATATACAACTTATCATGTAAGGATTTCTCAGAGATCTTTTTCTGGGGTATATCAAGGGTTGAATAAATTGCCTTCAGCAATTCCTCCGTCTCTTCAGAAGCAAATTTAAACCTAGAAGACTTAAATGCATCCTCAGGATCTTCATAATCTGACAATTCTTCAGAAGATTTAGATTCTGGTTCACCAGTGTCATGGTGACTATCCTGCTCTTCCTCTGAGGAATAAATTATCCTGGGAGATTTACTCGTAGCCTTCTTGGGTTTAACAGGGCGCACTAATTGTTGATCTTGTGCTGAGGTAGTTGGTAGACTCTCTCTAAATGCCTTAAAGGTCTCCACCATCTCTTGCCGCATGGTGAACATAGTCTTTACATGAAGCTGTATTATCCTCATTAATGATACTAGATATACATTTCTGACATGATGCTTTTGGCCAGTGTTGTTGTAAAGGTTTGTTACACAGAATGCAACTCCTGGGCCTATCAGAGTTATCAGACTCCATAGCATCCTAGGAAAACATACAAATAACAATCAATATGTTTTATCCTAAGACCATCTTTTTCAGTAAAATCACCCGCTATTCTAACATCATGCCATAATATAATGTTAATACCATATATATCCTAAAGGCCAATCTATGTTCAGCCTATAATATCAATCATATGAAGCCATGCTCTGCCTCAGTATGAGATTAATCATCACATATACTATATAAGTAACAATGATCAAATAGTAATATTCACCATATCCTATAGACGCATATTTATATATCAGTAAATATTGTAAAACAACCGAGTGCTCTGAGTAATATAACCAGACTGTTTTACCCTTAACAGCCGCCCACATGATCAAGCTATAAAAAGATCCACAGAGATAGGCAAATACAAGTACCCCCTGCAGACCTCCATTGACCAGACTGCGGCATATAGCAACATCAGACCTCGCAGACCAGACGGGCGACTTGTCCTCCGACACTGCCTCTTACCTGATCTGCCGTCTTCTGTTTAGCGTCCATCTCCTCCGACACACCAGCCGCGTGTGAGGATGGACGCCGTGGCTTCTAGACAGACGCGTGATCCGGAAGCGGAAATGACGTCACCGGACGTGACGTTTCCGTAAGGGCGGAAGTACAGGGCTGACAGCCGGCTTGCCCATGCTCCGCTCGGACACCCTGCTCAGCGTACTCCCGCCTAGCAGCTACCTCTCCGCCTCCGCCAGGTTTAGCCACCTTCCGACACGCGGATAGCCAAGACTGCCTCCAAAGCCGCCTTCAGCCTCCACAAAAGCGGACGCCGGATACCAGGTAGCCACCATATCCATCAGGACAGGGCTACATTATAGTAGTTCTCATGGCCTCAGCACTGCCTGGCTGCTGACCACAACTAGCTAAGAGAGCTAGGTGTTCCCCGGAACAGGAAACACAAAGAACTGGCAGGTAGAGATTAGAGGTGGAACTTATAGAGAGCTAGTCCTTTGTGTTTCCTGTTGGGGGCGGGCCCGAATCTCATATGTAGCACCTGTCCTGGAGGGTTATTGGAAAAATAGAACATATACACAAATAACAGTCTCATATGGTTTCCAGTACAGGAAGAGTTAAACTTCAGTTATCTGCAAAAGAGCTGCTCTGAGCTCTCTGACCCAACTTAGGTTGGAGACAGTCCTATTTTCTGAAGCACTTATACATCAGAGAAACAGTGAGACAGCTTCAGATAAGGTTTTACTGCATGGGAGTTCAAAGGGTCATTAGCTCTGCTCGGTTTCAGTTTAAAATACAGTGTGTGGTTTGTAATTGCAAATATGACAGTATGGTGCAACCTTAAAGGAAAAAAAAAAAAAAAAAAGAGCTATATAAAAACACAAAAATCTGAGACAACTTTGCCACTAATGTTCTATTCATTATCTGCACTACACACAATTTAATTTTTTTTAATTATTTTTCTTTTTTGCTTCAGTGTCACTTTAAATGAATGTCAGCTGTCAAAAATATTATACTGCATTATAAGATTATAATAAACTACACAAGAGACCCAATTTTAAGGATTTTATTTTCTTACAAGCTTGGTTCCATTCTCAGACAAATATTTATGACCACGATTCCATCACTTTTATAAAATTCCTAGGATTTCTAGATGAGCATTAAAATACTGTTCTGTGTTTTTTTGGGTGGGCCTCACTTGTCTTCCAGACAGAGGAAAAACAAAAAAACCCCAAAAAGAACAAAAAAGGAAAAATAAAACAAAACCAGGAGTGGGCTTTTTATATTGCAGTAGTCTGTTTAGAAAGAGTTTGTGCATTTATTCGTGCCTTTTCACATCTGTACAAGAGGATAAGCTTTAACAGGTTTTCCAAAGCCCCACCCCAACATCCCCCCCCCCCCAAAAAAAAAATCCAGAGTATGCTTTTCCTATTATAAAAATTTAACGAAGGGAAACTTGAATTTCATGGCAAAATTATTCCCATTTCACTGCATTACTAAAGTCCACACATTCCGTTAGCTTGGTGCTGGCACGCAGGCTGTGGTTTGACTGGCATTCCTTTGCAAGGATGGCACTTATTTTAAAGAATAACGCACTTCCTTTTGGAAGATTTCTTCTTTTTCCCGTTGTTGATCTTCTCTTTGTGTTTGCGGATTTCACGGACAAGGGTGTAGAACGCATCTTCAACTCCCTTATTTGCCGAGATGAGTCCAAAGGAAACAAAGGGGGAGAGAAAAAAAGCGAAAAGCATGTTAGCTGTGAAAGGAACTGGAATTTCCCCAAGATAATACATTCTCCGCAACATCAACAGGATGAGAAAGTCATTTTTGCTTACACAATCCCTTCCTTCTCCATATAAACACTTCAAGTTTAGAGCTACTTAACAACAAGACACGTTTCTGACCGCCTTCGAATCCTGCATGTAACATCATGGCTGTGGATTTATCTGAAAAGAATGTCATATTACATGGCCTGTTACATCACACATGCACGGGGAGCCTGTAGTATATCCAAGCATATAAATCCACTACTGCATCCTGGAAGGGAAATATTTACTAGAACTACAGCCACTGTGTCCTACCCCTGGCAAAGTTTTCCTAATCCAGCCAGCTGAATACGATGTTAAAAAGTTTTACCATAGCATGCGGGGTGGGGGGGGGGGGTGGCTGCAGCTCTGCCCAGCCTCTCTGATAATTTCCCCTCACCTCCCTTCTAAAAAAGGATCTGAAAAGAGTTTAAAAGTATACATGGTACCTGTAAATAAAAAGAAAACAAAACAAAAAGCTGATAATCATCTCTGGATCCTAATGAGGCTTCCCTGTCACCCTCTGCCAGCCTAATCTACTACTGGCAGCCCCAAACAATAACCATACAGTGAAGGCGCATTAGAAGCTTTTCGCTCGGGCTCCGGCGGAAATACCCAAGCCCAATTGAGTGCGCTCTACTGCGCAGGTAGCTTGCGCCTATGCAATAGTGCACACCTGATCGGGCTTTGCAGTTTTCTGCGAAGCCAGAGAGGAAAGCAGCTAGTGTGCCTGCATAGGCAGGCACTATATGATTATCCAAAAGCTGCAGCTTCAGGCATGTGTGCAGCACCAACTAGCAGACTTTCAGGCAGGGAACACACTTGCCTTTCAGTTTTCTGCGCGCGTTTTTCTGCACACCAAGTGTGTTCCTATGCAGGCAAAAACGCGCGCGTTTGTTTCACAGCAGCTGATGTAATTGATAGAGAAAAACTGACAAAATGAAGAATCATGATGCAGAATGTCAGTTTTTTTTCTGCGCATGAACATCATATTAAGTGTGAACTATCCCATTGATTAACATGAGTTCAGTCTTTCTGTGCAAAAAATGCGCACGGAAACAGTCAAGTGTGTTCCCTGCCTCAGGGATGCCAGTGCTAAATGTCCTCTGCTGAGGGATCCAGAGGCGTACCCCTCCTGATGTAGAAACCGCCTAGGCACTTTCACTTCAGATACACTTAAAACCTATAAAACTCACCCCTAAAGGTCCGCCATTTTTGATCCACCGCCACAGCAGCCATAGCTCAAAGTTGTCATGGAAATATTGATGGGCTACATCTCCCAGGATGTCTTGCAGCAGCCAAGCCTGCACTATCTTTGTAGGCACTGTAAATTGCATGTGTAGATCTCAAGATGGCGAAAAGCATATACATGGGAGACAAGGGAGGCCCCCAAGGTCATTTATGCTCAGGAAGGTTTGTTTTATATATTCTAAAGAGAGCCAGAGATAAGAACATAACATATTTATACATACCTGGGGCTTCCTCCAGCCCCATAAGCCTGGAACGCTCCCACGTCGCCTTTCTCCGCTGCCTATGTCCGCCGGTACCGGGTCCCGTCATTTCAACCAGTCGAGCCAGGCATGCAAGCGCAGTGCGCTCCCGCCGTACAGCGCAGGCGCATGCATACAAAGCCGGAGGAGGCCCCTGTGCATGCGGAAGTGACGGGACCCGGTACCGGCGGACAGAGGCAGCGGAGGGCGAAGGCGTGGGAGCGATCCAGGCTTATCCAGGAAGCCCCAGGTATGTATAACAGCTTTTTTTATTTTTTAGGCAGTCTTCGTCTCTGGTTCTGTATGCTCTATATAGCTCCGCCTACCACTGCCGTCATTCCATCGCTATCCAGTGATTGGTAAAGCTGTATGTGCTCAGCCGCTCACTCGAGTGGATCCGCCCCCCGCTCATTAAGACTTGTACATATTCACTGCTTCTGGCCAATCCGCGCACAGCGGGGCCAGACGCAAGGTATTACAGACAGTGGACCGGGCAGTGCGGACCGGGAACCAACAATACACCCCCCCAAAGTGCAAAAAGCAGGTGCAAAGTGCAAAAAGCAACAGAACCGCAGGCATTCTCAATGGCAATCACTAGAGCAGGGGTCAGGAACCTTTTTGGATGAGAGAGCCATAAACGACACATATTTTAAAATGTGATTCTGAGAGAGTCATACAATATATGTTTCAAACTGGCACAGAACACATGTGCAACAGAGGGCTTACGTCCCTGTTATGTGTATACAGCTGAACTTCCAGAAAGCAGAAATGTCAGACACGTCTTCAGCTTGTCTTGGGTTTCAGAAACATCAGCAATTTCCCAGACAGGAGCAATACAGACTAACAGCTTGTACAATTAGCTAGCCGACTTGGGGGTTGATTCACTTTGTAGAATGAGATCCCCGCACTTTGGCCCAATAGGCTGCCTGTCAAGTAACAGACAGCCTATTGGGCCGAAGTGCAGGGATCTCATCCTACAAAGTCACTGGACCTGACATGATCCAGGGTGGGAAAATTGGAGCGGCTGTTAGTTTTGGGGGTAACACGAGTAAGTTAGTAGTGCATGCTACAGCAGTAGCATGTCTACTTTGAAAATTTTACTTGCACTGCCACACTAAAGGTGCCCATACACTCGTCAGATTGGCAGCAGACAGATAAGAAATGCATCTGATGATCTATCTGATGCGTTTTTAGAACATTTTTTACCAGGATAGAATTCCAATAGATTTCAGTTTGAAATCTGTTGAAATTCGATCTGATGGCATTTTTTTGCCATCAGATTTCCATTAAGGCCAATGCAAACTGATAAGCAATCTCATCAGATCGACCTAAATTTTCCACCCTGCTAGTTCGATGGAAATCCATCGAAATCGATCGAAATCGGCCGTCGATCGGTCGATTGGCCAACCGATTTGCGATCGATCGATCGATCGATCGATCGCGATCGATCGGTCGGCCAGAAAATCGGCTGAGTGTATGGGCTGCTTAAGCTGCGCTGCTTGAGCCGCGTAGCATAGTGAATCGACCACTACTGATTTGTCTGTGAGCCAGATGCAACCATCAATAGAGCCACACCTGGCTCTCGAGCCATAGGTTCCCTACCCCTGGCCTAAAGGGAGATCCCGGGTATTTGTAGAAAAGAGGCAGTACAGAGCGGAACGGATGCCATATTATAAATAGGATCTGTTCACACTTGTCAGTCTAACTGAACCAATGGATCTACTGCGGTAAGCGGACCGCACTTATTTGCTGTCCGTGATTTTCCCAGAACAGCGGATTGGTTTCCTATAAAGCCATATGGTTAAAACACATTCGTCACCCGGCCCGGACACTTCACTCTCCGCTCCCACGCACAAGTGGGAATCCAAACTAAACCTGCCAGAGATGTCACTCTTAACGATCGATGCTTGATCATTAAAGCGATACTGCAGTGTATGAGCGCTGTACAGACGTTTTCAACTACAGATGGGGTGAAGCAGGAGCGAGCAGCTTCAGGCAGGTGATGGTCAGTACAAACACAATGGCCTCTATTCATAAAGCATTCCCGCATGCGGTAATGCTCAAAACAGCTGACTTTCCCGACCATTTAGCAAAGTGTCCATTCATAAAAGCTGTTTCCGCATGAAAAGCTACAATTCCTGAGCAGTGCGGGAAATTACCGCGTTGTGCAGAGATTATCACAACACATTTCACTGAAGGTTAATTCATAAAGATTAGAGCAGGTGGAATCAGCACGGAGAACACTGACTTTAGAAAAGGAGATAAGCCAGCCATAACAGGCAAGCTAATGGAGACAGCCCTTCCAGGCAGCTGCAGTGAGAGCAGAACAAAAACCTGCATCCCAGAATACCAAGGCTGTGTTTAACCCCTTGGGTACCTGTTTTCAGATATATTTCACATCAGAAAGCCTGCATGTGTAACATTTCTTGAAGTTTTTCTAAGCTGCAGCAATTAGATTGTTTAGAAAGACTATTAACCATTTGTGCCTCCAGGACGTAGTACCTACGTCCAGGAGGCCACGTGCGCGTCCGCGTGCTCCTGCGACCGACCGCGCGCATGCGCACTCCCGACCGTGGATTCGGTAGCCCAGGAATCAATGTATCGTCCTATGGTGCCCGATCACCGATTCCTCTCCCCCGCTGAAAAAGCGACAGCTTCTCTCGGAAGCTACGCTTTTTCTGAAGCTATGTCCCTCGAAGCGTACATTGTACGCTTAGAGTGACGTCATGTAAACAAACTCAAGATTGCCATCTTGTGGCCAAAAAGTAAAGCTACAAGTAAAAAAGTAAAAAAACATTGCAATACACAAATATTTCCCCAAATAAAAACACACTATTTATATCCCACCCTCCCAAAAATGCCCACATAAAATGTTTAAAAAAAAAAAAAAAAAAAAAAAAAAAATATTTACCTAAGGGTCTAAACTTTTTAAATATCTATGTAAAGATGAAATATTTTTCTGTATTTTTTTTATAAGCTTGTAAATAGTGATGGAAGCAAAACGGAAAAAATGCTCTTTTATTTCCAAATAAAATATTGTCGCGATACATTGTGATAGGGACATAAACGGTGAAATAACCGTGACAAATGGGCAAATACAAAACGTGGGTTTTAATTATGGAGGCATGTTTTATTTTAAAACTATAATGACCGAAAACTGACAAATCATGAATTTTCTCTGATAAAGGTATAGGCTAATGAATGGGAGGTGAAAATTGCTCGGTTGCATAAAGTGAAAACGACTGAAGGCTGAACTGGTTAAGCTGCATCTACGAGGCGATCTGGCGGCTCGATTAGCCGCCGGATCGCCTCTTCCGCGTACCCGCCGCGTCCCCGCGCCACTTATCTTCCGCTCGATTCCCTGCCATTGTCCCCTTGTGGGGAACGAGCAGGGAATCTGCGGCGGCAAAAATCGGACCTGAAGGATCTTATCAATCGAGCTGCATTAGCGGCTCGACTGATAAGGAACATCGCCTCCACATCTCCTCATGTAGACGAGGCTTTAGACAGATTCAGCGCAGATTAAGGGCAAGGAGAGGCAATAAAAATGGGGGGGGGGGGGGGGAAAGCACATGTAAAGGGATGCTGGGGCTGCCTCCTTTATACTAACTGTCTCTGCACAGAGAAAATGTAACAACTCAGCAGCACCGTGCGGGAATTCCCCGACCTATTATCGCAAGTGTAAACTTTATGAATTAGCACACGAAAGTCTAAAATACTGATGCCGTATATTCCCGCCAAGATTTTTTTCCCTGAAAATGTTTTATGAATAGAACCCAATGAGCTCATTTGTCGCAGTTATCTTGACAACAAGATTGCACACCTGTGCTTATGCCAAATTATCATACGGGTCTTAAAGTGAACCCGAGGTGAGAGTGATATGGAGGCTGCCATATTGATTACTTTTTAAACTATAAAAGTTGCCTGGCAGCCCTGCTGATCTACTTGGTTGCAGTAGTGTCTAAATTACTCACCTGGAACAGCCATGCAGCTAATCTTGTCAGATATGACAATGTCAGAAAAACCTGATCTGCTGCATGCTTGTTCAGGGTCTATGGCTAAAAGTATTAGAGGCAGAGGATATGCAGGACAGCCAGGCAACTGGTATTGCTTAAAAGTTAATAAACATGGCAGCCCACATATCATTCTCACCTCAAGTTCACTTTAAAACATTCAATGCAGGGAAAAATTCAAAAGTGTCTGTAGGAAAAAAAAAAAAAAAAAAAAAAAAAAAAGGAGGACCTTCTATAGGATTTCGGGAAGGTCCTATTTAGGATTATATACAGTTTATCTCCTCAGTTTATTTTTACTACAAGTTTGATTTAAATAATGCAAAAATCTGGCCTGGTGTGCAAGATCTGAACAGCAGTAAGGATGAGGTACAAAATGATAATCCACACATATTGCAACATTCCAATGTAAACTGTTACTGTAAATGGCCTTGTAGAGAGTGATCTGTGTGTATTGTAATCAGAGGATTCTTTTATTACGAAATCTTCCGCACGGACAGGAACGATCGATTTCAGATGAAAATCGATCATTCGTTCAGCATCTGCGCAATGGTTTCACAGCCGATTCGATCACAGTGATCGAATCGGCTGTATATAGACAGGAAAAATCGCTAAGTGTATGGGCCCCTTAAAGCTATTTGCCAAATATTTGCACACATTGACAGGTTGCTTATATTAAATCATGCTTTTATTATTATTGCCTGGTGCCAATACGTATGTGTGTATACCAACTGTGGCAATTTTTTCTTTAACCCATCAACAGCGTCAGAGGAATGATCTAGTTTGAGATACGTGCACTGTTTGTGACCTCAACTGGCTGAGCTTGTGCTGTAAATTCTTGGAATACTTTGATGTCTCTCTGCTAGCAGAGGATTTAGAAACTGAAAGCAGAAATCCTCTGTTATTGTCTCACACTGACCTCGAGTGACAAGTGGCCATAAATACACATTACAGCAGTCCTAATTAGTAGCAAGGATACGTAACAAATAAAGTGACAAAAATAATTGGCCTGGAGCACTTGCAAGCTTCCAAGTTAATTGGCTCCTAAAGGGTTAAAGGGACACCACTATACACTTGGGTGTCACCGGCCGGGGGTCCATTGATTGTTGCAATATCGTCTGCCGACCATGCGACCGAGATTTTTCGGCCATTCCCAATCGATCCAAACCGATTTCAGCCAGAAAGTGATTAAAAGATCAATTGAGTGGCCATGTTGCAGCACAGATTCTCTTTAGATTCAATAAAATTATCGAATCAGAAGAAGATCGATTGGGCCGCAATATCAAGTAATACATGGGCACCCTTACACTTATTTTAATACAATACAGCACTTAGACTGTTCTTCTGGCATATTTGGGAGAAGGAAATCCACAGGAACTCACCTGTCTTGTTTTGGCAGAGGTCTCTATGAAGGGAATCCCGTAACTCTTTGCTAGCTCTTGTGCTTGTTTTGTGTCCACTGTCCGTGACGGGAGATCACACTTGTTACCAACTAATACCATAGGAACGTCATCGGAGTCCTTTACTCGGTTGATCTGTTCTCTGTGAACATGAAAAAAAATTATGACTAAAAAGATTTTTTCTACAAATGGAAACTGCAGTGCTACTGGCCTCAAACTGATACTTCCCATTTCTGAACACCCTGCCAAGCTGAGTGACCCATATCTCAGGAACTCTGCCGGCGAGCCCACTGGAATCAATTACAGGGGTGTTCTCACACTAGTTTTAACATTTTTCAGATGTTTCTAATTATTAAAAGTACAGCAGGAGAAGTAACGCTTTACAGAGAGATAGAGCCACCACATCTGGCAGGAAGATGCAACTGTCAAAACCCTAAACATCCGTTTTATCCTTTAGTAAAAAAAAAAAAAAAAAACCTAAGTAGGAGAAATGCTACTTCAAGAAACTGGAGGATTCTACATAATGGTGACATTTCTTCAAGAAAATCTGTAACGAGAAAAAAAAAAAAAAAACACCCTGGGGGATGCTTACCTCGGGAGGGGGAAGCCTCTGGATCCTAACTAGGCTTGCCTGATCCTCCTCCGTCCCTCCGTTCAATTGCGAGGACCCCTGAAGAGCAGCAATGTAAATATTTACCTACTGCGATCCTGCGCAGGTGTACTAGCGGCTCTCCATTCGGGTTAAGGCGGAAATAGACGAACCCGATCGCATTTGCTCTACTGCGCAGGCGAGAGTCCTTTGCGCCTGCGCAGTAGAGTGGATCCGATTGGGTTCGGCTATTTCCGGCTTACCCGAACAACGAGCCGCTAATGCACTGCGCAGGATCAGAGAGGTAAATATATCATCCCTTGTCAAGCTTGTCGGAGGAGGTTTTAGGGGAGCCAGCGTTGGATTTCTCTAAGCTTCAGAGGTAGGGGAATCCTCACTGGGACCCTGAGGCTTCCCGTTTCGAGGCAAGTATCCCCCAGAGGTTTTTTATTTTGTTACAGGTTCGCTTTAAAATTTACTCAAGAAGCCCAGTTGAGTTTGACCTCTTTTCACCATCTATGTCATGACTAGGAACCATTGAGGATATACATCATAAAATGTTTAAGTCGGAAGAGCAATAGTCTCCAGTAACAATCAATACTAAGCTTCTATGGAGACTTTTCCCCTTGGATGTTTTTGATCACCCTTTTATCACCTCCCCTTCTAATTTACAGGTAGTAGATAAGTTTAAATATCTTGGGGTGTGGATTCAGCATTCTCCTGAGAAATTCCTCGAGTCCAATGTTCAGCCCGGCTTTGGGATTCCATCGAAACCCGGCAAAAAAAAATAAATTAATATGGATCTCTCTCCCTTTAAATTTATGCGGTAACGTGTGTATAGTTAGGAGGATTGTAGCTCCTAAACTACTTTATCTTCTGCAGATGGCTCCAGGTTGGATTCCGCGGTTAATATTTAAACGCATTGAATCGCTTATTATATCCTTAATTTGGTCAAACTCTATTCCCAGAATTGCTTTATCTATACTACAATTACCAACCTCCCATGGAGGACTTGCGGTGCCCTTTTCCTGTATTACCTTGCAGCACAACTTATACCCATTAACTACTGGGTTAGTGATCATAGACGGGACTCTTCATTGGCTCGAGGCTGATGTTGCAAGTTTCTATGAATCTTTATGTGGAGCCATCTACAGATATTCAATTCCAAAAGAGGGCACGGGTACTGCACTTATACAGCATACAATTAAAATCTACAAAACTACTTGCAAACTCCTGAATGAGCCTCTGAAACCTATGTACCTTAGCTCACCAATATGGTTCAACAAAAATCTACCAGAAAAGCTCTCTGTGCCTGATCCTCACTTCTGGATACAACATAATATTAAATATTTGCATCAACTCTTCTCTGATGGCCGGTTTAAAGGGAACCTTAACTGTAAAAAAAAAAAAAAAAGTTTTACTTACCTGGGGCATGTACAAGACCCCTGCAGCCATCCTGTGCTCTCACAGTCACTCATGGCTCCTCTGGTCCCCCGCTGCCAGCTAGTTTCGTTTTTGCCGACTGGGAGTCGGCCGGCCACCATGCGTACGTTTTTACGCATCCCTGCTGGTGCAGGAAGCTATTGCAGACATCAATAAGTACATTTTTACGCACTACGGTTGTAATGCGTAACATTTTAGCGGGGGACCAGAGGAGCCATGAGTGACTGCTAGGGCACAGGATGGCTGCAGGGGGCTGGTACATGCCCCAGGTAAGTAAAAAATTTTTTTACAGTTAAGGTTCCCTTTAAAGACTTTTCACAATTTTGTGTGGAATTTGGTATACCCAGACATGCCTTGTTTAGGTACTTTCAGCTTAGACACGCTGTACAGGCCCAGATTGGATTATATAATATAGACTTAACACCTTCAGGAGTAGAACGCCTGCTCCTCCAAAATGACAGAACGAAACAAATCTCCAGATACTACACTTTTTCTGTTGACATCTCGTTATGCCCCTAAAATTTCCTCTGTAAGAAGGCGATGGCTGGACACAGAGACCATTCTTAATAAAGAAGACTAGGAAGATTTTGAAGAGTGTTCTTATAAATCGGTTATTGCCTCACACAATAAACTAATAAATTTGAAGTGGTTTCATCAGGCTGATCTGTCCCCCGTCCGCTTAAAAAGAATGAGCTCTTTAAATGATGGTTGCTGTTTCAAGTGTGATCGAGAGCAAGCAGACTTTCTGCTTTGTGTGTGGTTCTGTCCCCAGGTGACTAGTTACTGGAAATCGGTAATCCACTTTCTTAGAGATACTCTGGGCCTGCCTGACGTTTTCACGGTTAAAGCCTGCATGTTGTCGATGGGAAAAACAACTCATTCAAATCCTACTGTTTTATGTCAGGAAACCCCTAGCCCTGCAATGGAAGCAAAAAACAATACCGGTCTCTCCGACTGGAAGAGATTGGTGAACCTGGCTTTACCTCTTTATAAGCTAACTTACCAATCGCGCCATCAACCTAATAAATTTAACAAAATGAGTCGATTTTTCAGATACAAATACACTCAATTTAGACATTAACATCTCAGTTCAAGATATAGCTCAATAAATGCACGTATAAACCTAATATACAGTGGTTTGCAAAAGTATTCGGCCCTCTTGAAGTTTTCCACATTTTGTCACATTACTGCCACAAACATGAATCAATTTTATTGGAATTCCACGTGAAAGACCAATACAAAGTGGTGTACACGTGAGAAGTGGAACGAAAAACATACATGATTCCAAACATTAAAATAAATAAATAACTGCAAAGTGGGGTGTGCGTAATTATTCAGCCCCCTGAGTCAAAACTTTGTAGAACCTCCTTTGGTGCAATTACAGCTGCCAGACTTTTAGGGTAGGTCTCTACCAGCTTTGCACATCTAGAGACTGAAATCCTTGCCCATTCTTCTTTGCAAAACAGCTCCAGTCCAGTCAGAGTAGATGGACAGCGTTTGTGAACAGCAGTTTTCAGATCTTGCCACAGATTCGATTGGATTTAGATCTGGACTTTGGCTGGGCCATTCGAACACATGGATAGGTTTTGTTTTAAACCATTCCATTGTTGCCCTGGCTTTATGTTTAGGGTCGTTGTCCTGCTGGAAGGTGAACTTCCACCCCAGCCTCCAGTCTTTTGCAAACTCCAAGAGGTTTTCTTCCAAGATTGCCCTGTATTTGGCTCTATCCATCTTCCCATCAACTCTGACCAGCTTCCCTGTCCCTGCTGAAGAGAAGCACCCCCAGAGCATGATGCTGCCACCACTATATTTGACAGTGGGGATAGTGTGTTCAGAGTGATGTGCAGTGTTAGTTTTCCACCACACATAGCGTTTTGTATTTTGGCCAAAAAGTTCCATTTTGGTCTCATCGGACCAGAGCACCTTCTTCCACGTTTGCGGTGTCCCCCCACATGGCTTGTAGCAAACTGCAAACGGGACTTCTTATGCCTTCTGTTAACAATGCCTTTCTTCTTGCCACTCTTCCATAAAGGCCAACTTTGTACAGTGCATGACTAATAGTTGTCCTATGGACAGATGCCCCCACCTGAGCAGTAGATCTCTGCAGCTCGTCCAGAGTCACCATGGGCCCCTGGACTGCATTTCTGATCAGCGCTCCCCTTGTTCGGCCAGTGAGTTTAGGTGGACGGCCTTGTCTTAGTAGGTTTACAGTTGTGCCATACTCCTTCCATTTCTGAATGATCGCTTGAACAGTGCTCCGTGGGATGTTCAAGGCTTTGGAAATCTTTTTGCAGCCTAAGCCTGCTTTAAATTTCTCAATATCTTTATCCCTGACCTGTCTGGTGTGTTCTTTGGACTTCATGGTGTTGTTCCCAATATTCTCTTAGGCCTAGTGCACACCAGAGCGTTTCGGCTGCGGTTTACGATCCGCTTGTGGGTGCGGATCCGCTAGGGTAATGTATTTCAATGGGCTGGTGCACACCAGAGCGAGAGGCGTTTGGCAAAAACGCATACTCCCAGGCTGCTGCAGATTTTGGATTGCGGATGCGTTTCTGCCTCAATGTTAAGTATAGGAAAAACGCCAACCGCTCTGAAAAACGGCACTTCAGAGCGGTTTGCCAGGCGTTTTTTGTTACAGTAGCTGTTCAGTAACAGCTTTACTGTAACAATACATGAAATCTACTACACCAAAAACGCTTCCCAAAACCGCAAAATGCTAGCTGAAACGCTACAGAAAAAGAAGAAAAAGCGTTTCAAAATCTGCTAGCATTTTGCGGATCTGCTAGCGGTTTTTGGTGTGCACTAGGCCTTAGACAACCTCTGAGGCAGCCACAGAGCAGCTGTATTTGTACTGACATTAGATTACACACTGCACTGCACTCTGCAAACTGACTGCACTCAGACCAAAGGGGGCTAAATAATTACGCACACGCCACTTTTCAGTTATTTGTAAAAATGTTTGGAATCATGTATGATTTTCGTTCCACTTCTCACGTGTACACCACTTTGTATTGGTCTTTTACGTGGAATTCCAATAAAATTGATTCATGTTTGTGGTAGTAATATGACAAAATGTGGAAAACTTCAAGGGGGCCGAATACTTTGCAAACCACTGTATGCAGCAAGTACTACCTTACATGACAGTGCTGATATTTTTGGATGGTTACAGATTTCTAGCTTGTTTTACGCTATCTGCAGAACGCTTGTACACCATTTCACTTCTAAATATAAACTTTGCACCATCCTGATGACACTTGAAAGTCTGTTAAAATAAAATCAGCCACAGCTGGCCATTGCAGCTCAAGGCAGGATAGGTGTGCCTCTAACCTGTAATGGTGGACGTCCTCAAAGGACTTTGTGTTATTAATAGCAAAAACACACAGAAAGCCTTCTCCAGTTCGCATGTACTGATCCCTCATGGCACTATACTCCTCTTGACCTGCAGTGTCGAGAATGTCCAGCAGACATGTTTCACCATCTATCACAACCTGCTTTCGGTATGAATCCTGCAGTGGTACAAAAGGAAAACAAACATTCAATAAAATCTATGAGGAAACATGGATCCAAAGGAGTATTCTGCCTCACAATCAGAGTGCCCTATCGGATTCTTCATGACTGTCATTGTATAGGCCAGGGATGTGGAACTCCAGTCATCGAGGGCCATATTCATGCCAGTATTTAGGATGGACTGAGGAATAGAGATAAACCGCATCTTTCCTGATTCCGTCCCATTAATTTTAGTTGTGCCAAAAATGTGTGATAATCTTGGCCCTTGAGGACTGGAGCTTGGCATTCATGGTATAGACAATCAACTTACAGGGGTGGTCAATGTTAATTTGACGGCAATTTATGCAGCCTGAAAATTGATGCATTAGAATCCTTGGCTACTGCAGTCCACCAGTGACCGGCAAACTTGGCTCTCCAGCTGTTAAGGAACTACAAGTCCACAATGCATTCTTTTTTTAGGAATCATGACTGTGGCTGTCAGGCTCCTGCAATGCATTGTAGGACTTGTAGTTCCTTAACAGCTGGAGAGCCAAGTTTGCAGATGACTGCACTGGTCCAACTGCATCGCTGCATACAAAATTAACAATATTTGCATCACCTTTGAAATTATTAGCATGTCACTGACCATCTGTTGGAGCTTATTGTATCAAGTGACAATTTTAGTACAGAGTTCACCCAGTCCTAGGGCTGCACGATTTTAGGGAAAAAAATTGAAATTGCGATTTTTCTTCAAAACAAGCTTTAGCACTAAATTGCACATGTATGCAGGTGGGGCCTTCTGTGAGGACGCTGGGCTGGGGGCAGTTAATGTGCGGCATATTGCAGAGTGCTTGAGCCGGGGACCGGATCCATTCGAGTCACTGAGTGGCAGAAGCTAGGACTAACAGTGAATATTTATAATTGTTAATGAGCGGGGCAGCGGGGGGGTCTAATCCAGAGCAGCACACAGCGCCACCAATCACTTGATAGAGATGGTATGACGGCGGTAGGCAGAGCTGTACCCTCTTACCGCCTCCGTCATACCATCTCTATCTAGCTATTGGTGGCGCTGTGTGCTGCTCTGGACTCGCCCTCCCCCTGCTCATTAACAATCATAAATATTCACTGCTAGTCACGCGGCTTCTGCCGATCAGTGGCTTCCAAAACCGAAGCGCCGAAGCTACCGATGATCCCGAAATCGCCTGCACGTGAATCGCGGTTTCGGTTTAAAAAACGCAAAACAGTGCATCCCTACCCAGTCCTATATAAAGATTTTGCGCAGGAGCATAGCAAAAAGACACAGGTTTGTAAAGTGTACCAGAGACTAAGTAAAAGTTTTATACATACCTGGTGCTTCCTCCAGCCCTATGCGCACGGACCGCTCCCACGCCGCTGTCCTCAGCCTTCTTCCTCTTCGGTACCGGGTTCCATAACTTCGGCCAGTCTGTGCAAGAGAAGTGCGGTCTCTACATATCTCTCCGGCACCTGCAGTTGTGTATGACCACTCTAACAGAGCCGCCGGGGCAAGAACGGAGAGAGCCTGGGGGACGCTGAGGGACCTCACTGACTACGAGGGGCAGGTGGAAACCCAAGGGATGTTCATTTGCTCATTTTAGCATCCTGCGCATAGTCCCTCGAGTTGCAGGCAGCATTTTAGAAACTATTGTGATGCGATTATAATAAATAAAAAAAAAAAAAAAATTATCGCAAAACGCAATTGCCATGAAAACCACAGAAGAATCCAAATGGCTATTGCGTTTTGCAATTCAAGTGTGATCCTAGCCTCACTCTATCCACATTAAATCAGGTCTTGGTTTGAGCTCTACTCAAGTTATTTATTCTTCTGCAACAAAGACTGCTAGCTTTGCCTCCAGAGTTTCATGAAGCTGAAGAATGGACTGCTCATTCCCAGTGACGGGACATCTCTGCCTCATCTCCCAACAGTGACGCACGGTGGCCAGTTAGAGCCAGGAACATCAAGAAAGCTGTCTGCAGCAGCTAGCTCTCCACCACTGAACGTGCAATTCTGCTTTCTTCATTCTGCCATTATTGCAAAGCCCATTTCAAAAACAAACTGTGTTAAGAGCATAATTATCCAAATACAGCCTGCCAATCATCACCATGTATGCAGTAATAAAAGTGTCACAATGAAACAAGACCATGACAAGTAAATGAGCCTCTTGTCCCATATTGTGTGAAAGAAGATCTCCCTCTTGTCCATCATAACCACACCAATTCCAACCTTGGAAATAGCATTTAGACCTCTGATCAGTTGCGCCATAGCAGTCTATTGTGCAAAGCTTTCAGTTAAAACGAGTACTGACTAGGGCTGTGGAGTCGGTACAAAAATCATCTGACTCGGACTCCTCGTTTTATGAAACCACCGACTCCAGGTACCCAAAATTGCTCCGACTCCACAGCCCTGGTAGTGACCCATAGAGAAACATGGACACTGGGCTGCACATCAGTTGTCTATTCAGTTACAACTGATTCAGTTTGAATGGATCCTAAGGAGCCTTTCACATGAGCAGTTAAAGGGGAACTATGGCAAAAAAAAAAAAAAAAAAAAAATTGTAAAATTTAAAATATGTGCAAACAGATAAATAAGTACATTTTTTCCCAGAGTAAAATGAGCCATACATTACTTTTCTCCTATGTTGCTGCCAATTACAGTAGGTAGTAGAAATCTGACAGAAGCAACAGGTTATGGACTAGCCCATCTCTTCATAGGGGATTCTCAGCAAGGCTTTTATTCTTTATAAAGATATTCCTTGAAAAAATAAATAAAGATTTAAAACAATGATGCTGGCCATCTTTCCTGCTCGCTACACCGTTTTTGCCAGTTGGACAGAGCAACTGCCATACACTAAGTGTTTTTGAAAATAAATAAATCCCTGAGAATCTCTCATGAAAAGGGCTAGTCCATAACCTGTCGCTTCTGTCAGATTTCTACTACCTAAGTGGCAGCAACATAGGAGAAAGGAAAAAGGAGGAAAAAAAAAAAAAAAAAAAAAAAAAAAAAAAAAGTACTTATTTGTCCATGTTTGCAAATATTTTAAATTTTTCGCCATAGTACCCCTTTAACAGGCAGTGAAAAGACTCTCAAACTCTTACAACTGCTTGCTGATGCCTGATAAATGCTTGCTGCTGCTTGGTAACTGCTCACTAAGCATGCAGTTCTGTTGCCCATGTGAAAGGGCCCTTAGCAACCAGATTCTTGGTAATCTCCTGATATGATGTAAAAGACATTTGCCTTTGACCGTTGTCAGCTTAGAAGCCACGTCCAACATTGTCCTACTCACCTCAATGGTGGGATCATACTCATCCACAAAGTGGTTCTGTATGAGCTGGATGGTCAGAGCGCTCTTGCCCACGCCTCCAGCCCCAACCACAACAAGCTTGTATTCAGTCATTTCACTTGCACGGATCCTGTCTAGAGAAAGAGAAGATGCAGATGAGCCTTTCAACTGTTGTAGGAATACATATCTATTAGACAGAAAAAAAAAAAAATGTACAGTAAGTAACCCAGCCCAGTGGGCGTCTTCTCTGTTCACATAAATCTGTACATTTCCGGTCCAGTCCTGTCAGTTTTCTATCAGTTTTATCTGACTGGACCGAAACTGTACACCTTTTACATGTGAACACACCCATAGAAAACTGACTGGACCTGACCGGAAATGTACAGGTTTATGAGTGAACACAGCCATAGAAACTCATACAAAACTGATGCCAACTGTCAAAAACAGACAGGACACCTTTTTATGTGTGAACAAAGCCTAATATCTGCTAACCAAAGCCCAATCCACATCTAATCTTATGGCCATCTTTTCCACTCTGATTAAGAATTCAACTTTTCCAGATTTCTGTTGAAACCCAATAACATCCTCACTTGAAGCAAATAAAAGGTTCATACACACGTTCAACATAATGCTTAACAAGCTGTTTACACGACATGTACGTACACACACTCCAATCAACTCACTTAAATACTATGTGCGCAGGCTAAATGACAAACTGCACATCATGTCCACATTAAAAATCAAAGTTGTTCAAAAGACTTGTACATCCAAGCCAATCTGTAAGATAGTTGGGCAGGCTGATCCACCGGTTGGATCTGGCAAACAACCTGTTATTGGTTGGTCATCTGGTTGTTTGCAAGCTGTACACACGCCTAGCTATCTTCCAGCAGGCCAAGTTTAGAAGATAGTTGGGCAGATTGTTGGGATTTGTGTACAAGCCTTATGCTACGTACACACTTGCGATAACTATCGTTTGCAAGGAACGATAGTTACCAGATGAACGATATTGGAAAGATTGGAATGCAACGATGGGATGCAGCGATCATCATACACATTTTAACGATCGTTCTCGCAGAAAAGAACGATCAGAAGGAAATGTTGCGTACATATTTATATAAAATTAAAAAAAAAAAAAAACACAGACATGGAGTTACAATAGATACAAATATATGATTGTTAACTTGAAAACAAAAGTTTAATTGAAATGAGCAATGTAACAATCTTTATGGCCGCGCTACAAAGGAAGTACTGAAGCTGGGCAGAATTCAACGCAGGCGCATTGGCCCTTGTAACGATCGTTCTCGGCCGATGTCTGTACACACTATAGTTTTGTAACAATTGTCGGTAGATACGATCCGTCAGGTTGGATATTTCCATCTTCCCGATGTCGTTCTTTTGTCGTTCGTGATAATGATCGTTTGGTAAAGTTCTTTCCCCGATTGTCGGCGGAACGATCGTTAATTAGCTGTTTCAAACGACCATAGTCGCCAGTGTGTACGCAGCATTAAAGAGGAGCAGTCAGCCATACTATCTCAGGGAAGAAAAAAAAAAAAAAACCCACACACAGTATACAAGTAGATAAATACTTGCTCTACTTACATAACATCTGTATTGCACTGTCCACATTTTGATTTCTACAGTTTAGAGAGAAAATCTTTCTTAACCACTTAAAGAGAATCTGTATTGTTAAAATCGCACAAAAGTAAACATACCAGTGCGTTAGGGGACATCTCCTATTACCCTCTGTCACAATTTCGCCGCTCCCCGCCGCATTAAAAGTGGTTAAAAACAGTTTTAAAAAGTTTGTTTATAAACAAACAAAATGGCCACCAAAACAGGAAGTAGGTTGATGTACAGTATGTCCACACATAGAAAATACATCCATACACAAGCAGGCTGTATACACCCTTCCTTTTGAATCTCAAGAGATCATTTGTGTGTTTCTTTCCCCCTGCATCTCTCATGCACTGAAGTTTCAGGCTGCTCGTTTCTTCCTGCAAACAGCTTTGCCCTTGTCTGTAACTCCTCAGTATGTGAAAGCCCAGCCAGCTCAGAGGACGGTTTATCCAGCTTGTAAAAGATAAGAGAGAAGAGAGAAGCTGCTCTAATCTAAATAATACACAGGCAGTGTGCATAGAGGGGCCTGGAAGGGGGAGTTCATAGCAGAACCACAACACTGAAGAACTTGGCAGCCTTCCAGACACAGGCTGACAAGTCTGACAAGAGAGAGATAAGTTGATTTATTACAGAGACTGTGATAGTACAAAGTGCTGCAGTAAGCCAGAACACATTAGAATAGCTTTTGGAACTTGTAGGATGATAAAAAACAGGATGCAATTTTTGTTACAGAGTCTCCTTAAGGACCAGGGGATATTCCAGTGATCGGTGCTGCGTGGGCTCTACAGCCCGCAGCACCGATCAGGTATGTGCCAGGGCGATCAGACTTCCCCCCCCCCCCTTTTTTACCCACTAGGGGGATGTCCTGCTGGGGGGGGGTCTGATCGCCGCCGGCTATTATTGATTTGCGGGGGGGGGGCTCCTCAAAGCCCCCCTCCGCAGCGTTTTCCGGCCTCACCTCAGTTCCCACCCTCTTTCTTCCCCTCTGAGCGGCGCAGGACGGATATCCGTCCTGCGCCTGATAGGATAGGCTTCTGCCTATCAGATGCCGGCGATCCCCGGCCAATCAGAGGCCGGGGATCGCCGATCTACGTCACGGCGCTGCTGAGCAGCAGCGCCGTATGATGTAAACAGCAGGGATTTCTTCCCCGCCTGTTTACATTATGCGTGCGAGCCGCGTTCGGCGGCTCGCACACTGTTCACGGAGACAGTCTCCGTGAACTGGCATGGAAAGGCCGTTTCCATGCTATACCGAGTGGCCGTTTCCATGCTATACTAACGACCCGCCGACGCCTATCGGCGTTAGGCGGTCGTTAAGGTGCGTACACGCACTACTATAGAGGACAGGTCCGTCAGACCCTCGCGCTGGGCACGCGTTCTCCCGACAGTAGTGCGTGTGTACAGTCTGTCAGACAGACTGATCAGGCTGTTGCTGAGCGGATCGTTCAGAAACAGCCTGATCAGTCTGCAGACAGACGGTACACACACAATACAGTCGGGAGAACGCCCCCCTAGCGCGCGCGCGGGGGGGGGGGCGGGGGGTCTGACGGACCCGTCATTCTCTATAGTAGTGCATGTGTATGTACCTTTAGCATTTCCCACATTAACTGTGGCTATTTTGAAGCCAATCCTGACGCAATTTCCTCCCTTACTCCGCTTTGCCCGCCCTTCACTATAGAAAGTGTTTTCTATAGTGAAGGGTAGCCAGGGATAAGTGTAGGTAGGATAAGTGGCCGCAGCATAGGTAGCCAGGAAAGGTGTAGCCAGTAGCAGATGGCCTCAGCATAGGTGGACGTAGTATAGGTAGGCAGTAGTAGGTGGCCAGGAATAGGGGTAGCCAGTAGTAGGTGGCCGCAGCATAGGTAGCCAGGGATAGGGGTAGCCAGTAGTAGGTGGCCACAGCATAGGTAGCCAGGGATAGGGGTAGCCAGTAGTAGGTGGCCGCAGCATAGGTAGCCAGGGATAGGGGTAGCCAGAAGTAAGCGGCCGCAGCATAGGTAGCTAGGGATAGGGGTAGCCAGTAGTAGGTGGCCGCAGCATAGGTAGCCAGGGATAGAGGTAGCCAGTAGTAGTTGGCCGCAGCATAGGTAGCCAGGGATAGGGGTAGCCAAAAGTAGGTGGCCGCAGCATAGGCAGCAATTAATTTGATAGGTTGTTAAATTTGGTGTTTTGATGCTCAAGAAGAAAGCAGGTCCGGCACCAGTCTCAATGCTTCAAAAGTAATTTAATCCAACAGGTACAGTAAGGTCATTAGGGGTACAGAAAGAGCGGCCTGACAGCCGTTTCGCAGGTCTCCCTGCTTCGTCAGAGGCCACTAGGATAAGTGGCCACAGCATAGGTAGCCAGGATAGGTGTAGCCAGTAGTAGATGGCCTCAGCATAGGTGGCCGTAGCATAGGTAGGCAGAAGTAGGTGGCCGCAGCATAGGTAACCAGAGATAGGTGTAGCCAGTAGTTGATAGCCTCAGCATAGGTGGCCGTAGTATAGGTAGGCAGTAGTAGGTGGCCGCAGCATAGATAGCCAGGGATAGGTGTAGCCAGGATAGGTGGCCGCAGCATAGGTAGCCAGGGATAGGTGTAGCCAGTAGCAGGTGGCCACAGCATAGGTAGCCAGGGATAGGTGCAGCTATTGGTAGGTGGCCGCAGCATAGATAGCCAGGGATTGGTGTAGCCAGATAGGTGGCCGCAGCATAGGAAGCCAGAGATAGGTGTAGCCAGTAGTACGTGGAAGCAGCATAGGTAGCCAGGGATAGGTGGCATAGGTAGCCAGGGATAGGTGTAGTCAGTAGTAGGTGGCCGCAGCATGGGTAGCCAGAGATAGCCAGGGATGGGGTAGTCAGAAGTAGGTGGCCGCAGCATAGGTAGCCAGGGATAGGTGATTAACGCGGAAAAAAAAAAAATCACTGGACACTGCGGCGGTTTTGGAGCGCCCGCTAAGCGCCGCCAAACCGCTGCATGTAGCGCGTTTGCGGTTATTGCTAACCGCAAATGCGGCAGCGATAACGCTGCCACTTGCTACAATGTGTAGCGGTTTTTAGAAAACCGCTAGCGGTTTGCTATGAGCGGGAATCGCGCGATTCCCACTCAGGTGTGAATGGGCCCTAAATGTTTTGCAGGAAACCAGAAACATGCACAGGTGAGGTACCGTAATAAGGGTCTCAGAAAAAGCTGATTAATAATAATAATAATAATAATAATTCCTTTTTTTGTATAGCGCCTTTCTCCTGTTGGACTCAAAGCGCTTGCGAGGCAGCCACAAGAGCGCACTCAGTAGGCAGTAGCAGTGTTAGGGAGACTTGCCCAATGACCTCCTTACTGAATAGGTGCTGGCTTACTGAGTAGGAAGAGCCAGGATTTGAACCCAGGACTCCTACATCAGAGGCAGAGCCCTTAACCATTACACTATCCAGCCACTCATATTTTAATATGATTAACTACCTCTGTGGATTTCCACAAAACATGCACTGTTGGTGGGTCTTGAAGACAGGCTTGGGGGACACATAGATTGTCAGCTTTCTAGCCAGGAGCTTTTTGTTTTCAAAAGCAGACGCCATTTTAAAGAGACTCTGAAGCGAGTCTAAAATTCTCTTTTTTAACTTTTATTCATTTTACAATACAATACAATAACATTTCTATAGCGCTTTTCTCCCATAGGACTCAAAGCGCTTAGGCTCTCTCAGATTCAGTAATTAGTAGGATGAAGTATTCACACAACAAAAGTTATATTTCTGCAAATGCCAGACTGAACAGGTGGGTTTTCAGTCTGGATTTAAACACGTCCAGGGATGGGGCTGTCCTGATCTGTTGAGGTAAGGAGTTCCAAAACGTAGGGGCAGCATGACAGAAGGCTCTGGGACCAAAAGTTTCCAAGTGGACTCTGGGTATGACTAGATTATTAGAACCTGTAGATCTGAGAATGCAGGGATTGCTACGCAGCTGTAACATATCTTTCATGTATCCAGGGCCTAGATTATTCAGGGATTTAAATGGCAGTAGGCCGATCTTGAATAGGACCCTCCATTCTATAGGTAGCCAGTGAAGGGAATGCAGGACTGGCGTTATGTGGCAGTGACGGGGTTGGTTGGTTAGCAGTCTGGCAGCAGTATTCTGTATCAGCTGTAGGCGGTACAAGACCTTTTTTGGAAGGCCAGTGTAGAGAGCATTGCAGTAGTCCAGTCGGGATGTGATGAAGGCGTGGACTAAGGTTGGCAGATCTTCTGGGGGTATGAGGTGCTTGATTTTTGCAATGTTCTTCAGGTGAAAATAGGATGATTTCACCACAGCAGAGATTTTAAGCACCATAAGCCCTGCTAAACCGCAGCAAAACAAGGGTTTTATACCCCCCAAAGCATACATTTGAAATATATATGGCTGATCCTGCTGCTGCACAAGTCCGGGCCGTGTTAATTACTATTCCCCCTCCAGGCCACCATGGATAGTGGGGAATTATATAATTCGGCTTCCAGCTTTTACTGGAGGCCGAATTATTGTGTTTTGTAAGCAACCTCGGCTCCGTCTTCTGACGGTGCCGACGTCACTCACTGAGCGCTGATCAGTTGCGACTCCCTTTGTAGTCTATGGTGGCGCCGGCTGCGCCCAGATCTAGCAGCTCCGGAAAGCACTGCTCTGCCCCCAAATCCCCTCTGCAAAATCCACAACTTTCTTGGTCTTGGATTTTGCTGCTCATGGAGGCAGATGTTTGAGCTGCAGCTCTGCCTCCATCCACGTCAATCTGCCGGCAGATCTCTGCCTCTCCCTGCCCCTCTCAGTGAAGGAAGACAGAGGGGCGGGGAGAGGCAGCGATCAGCGGGGATTGACACACGAAGAGGCAGAGCTACAGCCCTAAGCTCTGCCTCAACCAGGAAGCACTCAGGTATTTGAGAGAAGAGGAGGGATCACTCAGTACAGAGGGAAGGGAATAAGATCAGGAAGTATGGGAGGGAATCGTGCAGTATAGGGAGCAGGAGGGTTCCATCACTCAGTATGGAGGTTAGGAGATCAGATCAGGAAGTATAAGGGAATCAAGCAGTATAGGGACAGAGGAGTGATTTAAATAAGCAGTATGGAAGAAAGTGCCAGTTTAGAAGGAAGAAGATCACATCAGGTAGTATGGTGGAGAGAGGGAAGGCTGTGACTGGGTAATATGAGTGGGAGGAAGACAGGACGAGAGAAGCCGTTCCCAGCACACACAGCGGTAGCACAGCCCCGTCTTACCGGACGTCTGTCTCCCCGGGCCCTGTGTCCGCCTGGCGCTCTGCTTGCCCTCGCTCTCCCGGCTCCAACTCTCTATCCCCGGGTCACAGCTTCTCAGTGGCTCCCATCTTGCCGTGCCGTATCCGTCCTCCTGCAGAGCTGACACCAGGGATCCGGAAGTGCCCACAGCCCCGACTGCACGGACGCGCCCAATCACACGCTGACGCTTCTCGGCCGCTTCCTGTTGGCGGAGCGGCCAATGGACGGCCAGGACGGCGTGATTGGCAGCAGGCGCTCCCGCCCCTCCAGCTGGCTCAGGATAGGTATAGTGCTTGTGCCACAACAATGCAGAAGGGGAGAGCTCGGCTGTACTGCACTCGCTGCGCGTAACTAGAGCGCATAGTGACGGGAGTACGTGGGAAGTGGAAGGAACCACTGAAATGCCATGTCCCATAGTATACAGTGACAAGAAACACCAGGGAGCAGCCACTGGAAATGTCTCAGTGTATTCCAACTCTCAGGGCCGGCACACCGGTTTAAGCAACAATGGGGCCCCAGGGCAACATAAACCTAGGGGAGCCCCCCTAACATATACCCCAGAACAAAAATCGGCATTAGGGGACCTTTTTTGCAGCTGGTATAGTCAGGGTGTGAAGTCCCAAACGGTCAGAGCTCCACATTCTGACTATCCCAGCCTGCATGGGGGACAAGGGGTTAAAAAGTTTCAGGAGTGGGGACCCCACATCATTTAAAAAAAAAAAAGAATTCCCACACTCTAAACATAAATTTTTTTTGGGGAAAATAGGAAAAAAATGCCAGGGATCTTCATACAGCCATATTGCGGCTGTATAGCGATCCCTGGCCAAAGCGCTGCGGCTGCGAATAGACCCCCTGGAAACCCCGTCAGGAAATTTATTGTGCTTTCTTTTGATACATGTAAGATTACACTATCGTAGGTTTGCTACTAAAAGTGACATTTACCGCATTTAAAAGTATATTTTTTCCTTCGAAACTTTAAAATCGATTTTCTCAAAAACTATAAGGTCTTTTTGAAAATTAGTTTTTTTTCCTCTTATTCCTAATGATCTCCTTAACATATCCTGCAAATTTAGGGTTTCTAGCATTTAAGGTGGATTTGCTATTAACCATTAAAATCGGCAGGTTTTTAAATGTGTATTTTTTTTCCTTTGAAACTTTAAAATCGATTTTCTCAAAAACTATAAGGCCGATTTGAATTTTTTTTTCCTCTTGTAGCCACTGGGGGCCCCTACAAGCTCTGGGGCACTGGGGCAGCTGCCTTCTTTGCTTCTATGGTAGCGCCGGCCCTGCCAACTCTGCTTTCCACATCTTTTGAAAAACAAAAGTTTGCTCTCTTAAAACAGAAAGAATTTGTGATAATTCAGGTTGGAGTGAGCTTGAGATGTCTCCCAGTGCATCACTGCTGAATATATGCAAATTAACCATTCTACCCTTGCACATCTTTTGAGGTAGTGGGGTAGCTAAGGAGCTGTGGGCCCCGTTGCAAGTTTTACAATAGGGCCCCCCAAGCACTCTATACATAACAATTGATACGGTGCACCAAAACCTGCCAATGGCAACTACAGTTTCAGAGGTGCAAGAAGGAGATGGGGAACAGTTTGTTAATGATTACCACTATTCAAAGTATCTATAGAAGTGATTATTATGAGCACAGTACCAATAGAGAGCTAATATTGTAGTTGAGGGAGGGCCCCTCTGGCCCAAGGGCCCCTATGCGGTCACAACTTGGCAACCCCTATTCCTACGCCCCTTCTTTGAGGACTGGGGAACACCTAGAGCACTTCTGAGCACTTTTCAAAATGCTAGCACTTTGAAAAGCACTTGACTAATGTATTTGAATGGGATGGATCACACCAGGGGCGTAACTATAGGCCTTGCAAGAGATGCGGCCGCAGTGGGCCTTGTGGGGGGAGAAGTTTCTTTTCCCTATCCTGAGAGACTGACAACTAAGGGCATGGAGAGAAAAAATCTTTCTTCTCTCTGAACAATTGTTCTAATGACTGCATCTGCTCAGCCACTGATAAGGAAACATACAAAGATTTGTAGACGGTCCCTATTAAGTGTGTAGCAGGCTTTTGTGTACACGGCCATGCCCCCAGCCGCCCAACCACCTACCCAAGTGCTGTGTACTGTATTGATGCTGGAGTCTGCAGAGCCAGTTCTGCTTCATCAGAGATGGACAGAGTGAGTGTAATAAGCTGAGGCTGGGAGAACACTCGTCTGCTGGTTTTCTGTATGCATTTTCTGCACACCATGTGTGTCTGTGTGTGTGAAAACATGCACGTTTTATCACAGAAGCTAATGTAATTGATAGAGAAAGTGCCTGCAGTGCTTCACTGCTGTCTGTTTTTATCTGCATGGGGAAAACACATTTATGTGTGCACTAGCCAATGAAATAACATTGGTTCTGAGTTACCTGTACAGAGAGCAAGGGGGGGAGGCATCCAGAGTTTTGCAGGGGGGGGCCCAGTGATTTTTAGTTACGCCCCTGGATCACACCAGAGCAATGTGATATTTTACCAAATGCGAGTCCTGCAGCGTTTCTGAGGCAATTCAGCCTCAGGGCTTTTTCCCATATAGCGCGCTTTCAGGCACACCTAGGGAAATCAATCGCAGAGACAGCAGACAGTGTATAGACTGCACTGTCTGCCATTTCAATTCCTGTGCAGCAATTCACTGCTGAATCGCCGCGCTTGGTTTGCTGCATTTCGGCGCGCTTCAGTCCGCGATCCCATTCAGTATAATGAATGGGATCACAAGCTCCGCCCCCGGGGTATGACGCACAATGCAGAGCCGCGTGGCTCTGAGTTAAGTGAAAATGAGCCCTTAATGTTAAGTTTAGGAAAGTGGAAAATTGCTCTAAAAAGCGCTTGAACAGAGTTATTTTCCAAGCATTTTTTTATCGAAGCTGTACGTTTCCAGCTCTGCTGTCCCAAAAATAAAAAAAAAATATGCTACACTAAAACACTTCAAAAATCGCTTGACATAAATAGAAAATCTCTAGGCACATGCTTAGAATCACTTAGAAAAATCACTTCTAAAAGCACTGAGCGTTTGCAATTACTCTAGCTGAATAGTGAGCCAGACCGTGTGGAGGTCCAGTTCCTGAACAATACCAGCCTACATGGTCCATGGCATGGGAAGGACACTGCAAGATAGGGGTGGCATTAACCTTAAAGTGTACCTGAGATGGGGGGAGAGCAATAATGTATACATACCTGGGGTTTCCTCCAGCCAGATCGCTCCCACGCCCTTGTCCCCCGCTGCCTGCGGCTTCTGCAACTGGCCCCGGTAATTGGGTCAGTCAGAGCAGGTGTGCTCTCCCGTCTCACTCTCGTGGCTGTGAGCGTTCTGAGCCTGCGCAGAACATTCACAGGGGTGCGCACAGCCAGCCTGCGCAGTATGCCACGGACCAGAGGACTTTCCGGGGCACTTAGCAGAGGCTGCAGGCTGCGGAGGATGGTGGCATGGGAGCGATCTGGCCAGAGGGTGCTGGAAGAAGCCCCAGGTATGTATACATTTTTGATATCCCCGCCTCAGGTTTACTTTAAGACCCCTGGTAATCCCTAACCTCAAGACCCCCCTGGTGCTGCCTATCCCTAAGACTCCCCCCCCCCCAATTGGTGGCTAACCTTAAAGGGGAACTTCAGCCTAAACAAACATACTGTCATCAAATTACATTAGTTATGTTAATTAGAATAGATAGGTAATATAATCTCTTACCCACCCTGTTTTAAAAGAACAGGCAAATGTTTGTGATTCATGGGGGCTGCCATCTTTGTCATGGGGCAGCCATCTTTTTGGTTGAAAGGAGGTGACAAGGAGCAGGAGACACAGTTCCAACTGCCCTGTGTCCTGATTACCGCTCCCAGCTGCACATTCTAGGCTTCAAATGTCAAATTCAAAATGTAAAAAAAAAAAATGCACCAAAACAGCAGAACGAGAACAACAACATCAGAAATCCCATCATACTTTGCACAGCATCAGGGGGAAAAAGCCTGGGCAGTTTTCTTCTGTGCAGCTAAAAATGAGGCTTGTATAAGAGAAACAAAGTTCTGATGCTGTGAAACTTAAAGAAACACCAAACCTTTTCAGTGCTGCTGAATCGATTTTTAGTCCGGAGGTTCACTTTAAGACCCTCCCTGGTGGTGCCTTACCCAACCCCCCCTTGCGGCACCTAACCCTAACCCCCCCCCCCCCCCTTTAAAGCTTTCTTCCCCCTCTACCACAAAGCCGTGCTGTGCGGAGTTCCAAGTAAATTTTGGTGCCTGATGTAGCCCGATTAGTGGTAGTGATTTGAAATAATCCCCGGGCTCCAGGGCGTGCGGAAATATAGATAGCGGCATTGCATTGTGGAATATGCTTGCAGAAATGCAAATAGCGGCATTGCATTGTGTAATAGCGGCATTACATTGCAGAAATGCAATGCCGCTATTTGCATTTCTGCAAGCCCCAGCGCCGATATTTCAAATCACTACCGCCAATCAGTGCCTCCAGGCGCCGAAATATATATATTATAAAATCCACGACTTGCAGCAAAGAAAGTAAATTTCGGCTCCTGATAGCTACCGCCGCAATGCTCCCACATTTCCTTTCTTTGCTGCAATTTGTGGCTTTTATAATGGGTGCCTATGGCGGTGCAGTTTTTTTCCGAAAGGGGTCCTGCGCCCTTTTTTCCTGAAACGAGCAGCGACAGTGTCCTAGGTCTGAAGTTAAGCCTTGTACTGTACACACATGCAAGGGGATCAGGAAAAAAGGGCGCCGGCTGAGGTTGGACAAAAAGGGCACCGCCGAACTACAGGCTAAATCAGCACTGGCTTAAGTAATAGGCCTGGATGGCTATCCAGACCTTAACCTACTGCACTCAGTTGCTACCCAGTAGTGTTAGCATCTTTCCGTAGGGTTGCTTTTCAACTAGCCGCTGTTATTTGTTAGGAGCTGCCTCATGTTCCTGTTGAACACATCAGTTCCTTTCTATGCTTATCTTTCATTGATGTACAGTTTTTTTTTTTAAAATGTAATTTTTATTTGAGATTAAGCATCAGAAATACAATAAAAATTATAGAAGATATCTAATACAGAAGATTTCCTGCCTAATCCCCTTTTATCATTTAAACATTTAAACATTAATCAGAAAAATGGCCGTACAGAGGAGGTAATAACATATTTACGGAAATATGATAACAGAAAAGATATTCATAATAGTAATGAGTCTTTGTCCATTCCTATGGCTTAGTCCCAGCATCATCGTCCTCCTGTGACTGTAGGCCTAAAATCCTAAAAATAGAATAACATTCTAATAACATCACTCCTGAGACAGGCATTCCCTCTAAGTTTTTATAGGTAAGACCCCCCGCCCCCCCCCCCCTCCCCCACACAGCAGTTTTTTAGAATTTTCCCTCCCCTTAGTCAATTTCTAGTTTACCTAGGTAGCCTCCAATCTTACCCCTCAAATACCAAGTAGTATCTTTAAAAAGATTCATCAATTCCACTATCTGAGCCCTGTCAAAGGTCTTTTCGATAAACTTTTGCCATGTTTTAAAGAATTTGGTGATAGTTTTGGATTTTTGTCGTTCGAGATTTAGGCACTCCAATTGTAGAAGATGTTTTAATAATATAATGAGATCCGGGGTTCCCGGGGGAATATTGTCCAGCCATTTTTTTAGTACCGCTTTTTTGGCCGCAATTAGTACAAGGTGTTCAAATTTAGAGATTGCAGGTCTGTCTTTATCTGTGGTTATCTCTAGGCTATGAAATAAACAGTAGATTAAAGCAGCCCATACACTCAGCCGATTTTCTGGCCGACCGATCGATCGATCGATCGATCCATCGATCGATTTCGATGGATTTCCATCGAACTTGCAGGGTGGAAAATTTAGGTCGATCTGATGAGATTGCTTATCAGTTTGCATTGGCCTTAATGGAAATCTGATGGCAAAAAAATGCCATCAGATCGAATTTCAATAGATTTCAAACTGAAATCTATTGGAATTCTATCCTGGTAAAAAATGTTCTAAAAACGCATCAGATAGATCATCAGATGCATTTCTTATCTATCTGCTGCCAATCTGACGAGTGTATGGGCACCTTAAGTTCAGTGTCCGTTTGTTGTTTGTTATTTTATCAATAAAAGCCAGAACTTCATTCCAAAAGTTCTGGATGGATGCACAGGACCATAACATATGATCCAAATTTGGAGTGGAATGAAAACATTTTGGGCAGTTCACAAATTGTTTATCTCCCTGATGTCTAAAGGGACCAGTAATGGGTATATATGCCCTATAGACTGTTTTTAAATACAGTTCCCGCCAATCCTCACCTATAATTGCCTTCCGTATTGCCTGCCATCCCTGTTTAACTGCTATATTAATATCTTCTTTTGTCTTACCTGAAAGATCCGCCCATTTTTGAAGATGTTGGTAAAAGTTTTTCCTTTTTTTCTGGGTTTCTCTAACCACTGAGTAGAGCCAAGAGAGGGATTTTTTTTCTTTAAGGTTGGAGAGGAGATTATCAAATTGGGGATTAGTTAGAATTTTGCCTCTTTGACCTAATGTCTTATGGCAGTAGCTTCTTAATTGGCCATAGTAGAAGGAGTGTTCTGGTGGAATTCTTTTATGAAGAGCCGCCTTTTGGAAGGAAATTAATTTTCCTTCAGCATCCAGGAGAGCTCCCAAATTCCTTATATCCAATGTTGCCCATTTAGTATAAGCATTGTACATATTCCCAGGAAGGAAACTTGGGTTTCCTATTAATGGAGATAACGGAGAAAGATGTCCTATAAGGCCATATTTCTTCCTGATCTCTCGCCAGGTTATTAAAGTGTCTCGAAGGAGTACATTTTGCTTTATCTTATATGGGAGACTTTTGAGAGGGGTATGTAGAATCCCAGTAAGAGTATATGGCTGGACAAGCACGCCCTCTATGTCGATGGGTGTATAGTAGTTAGTATCCCCAATCCAATCTCGGATATGCCGGAAGTTTGCCACAAGATTATAGGTTCTTAAGTCAGGGAAATTCATTCCCACCTGAGATACTGTGGCTTTCAATTTAGGCAATGCTATTCTTGCTTTTTTAGATTTCCATAGGAAGCGTATAAATGATGACTCTAGTAACTGAATATCCCTGTGTTTAAGTAGAATTGGGATAGTTTGTAGAGGGTAGAGTAGCCGTCCAAAGCTGAACATTTTAATTATTTGTATTCTTCCCATTAGTGAGATTGGGAGGGAATCGAGAGTTTGTAGTTCTTTTATGACCTTTTGTATTAGTGGAGAATAATTTAAGCCATAAAGTTGGTCTATCTGCCTGGGTATCTTAATACCCAAGTACGTGATATGGGCAGATTTAGATTGAAGACCTATGGTGTCTAAGTTAGGGTGGGGAATCGCATTGCGTGAGGGTGACAAAAATAGAAGCTCACTCTTAGAGTAATTTATGGCAAAGCCAGAGGAGGCTCCAAATTTTTTAATATGGTTTATTAAGTGTACAATGTCTCTCTCTGGATTTGCCATGAACACCATAATATCATCAGCAAAAAGTGTAGCATAGATTTTCTGTCGATCATTCAGTGATATCCCCTCAAAGCAGTGGCGGACACAGGCAGCAGTGGGCCCCTGTGCAAAATATGAATTGTGGGCCCCCCTGACCTGCGGCGCGCTTGCAAAAAATGGGTGCGGCTATAACCTGCGGCGCGCAAAGCGCGCCGCGGCAAAAAGTGGGCGCGGATAGAACCTGCGGCGCGTAGCGCCGCGACAAAAAAATGGGCGTGGCAATGACCGGATAAGGGCGGAGCTAACTGTAATTTAAAGTGATCCCGGGGTGAGAGTGATATGGAGGCTGCCATATTTATTTCCTTTTAAACAATACTAGTTGCCTGGCGGCCCTGCTGATCTATTTGGCTGCAGTAATAAACTGAATTACACCAGCAACAAGCATGCAGCTTAATCTTCTCAGTTCTGACAATATTGTCAGAAACCCCTGACCTGCTGCATGCTTGTTCAGGGTCTATGGTTGAAAGAATAAGAGGCAGAGGACCAGAACGGCAACCAGGCAACTGGTATTGCTTAAAAGGAGAGAAATATGGCAGCCTCAATATTATTCTCACCTCAGGTTACCTTGAAAAGTGCAACGCAAAGACAGTGGGCCCAAGTTTTGGTGACCCTTTCCCCAGAAAATTCACATAATTGTGCAGGTTTTCTCAAGAAAATACACATAATGTGAGCAGATTTGCCCAAAAAATACATTCAATCATGTCGGCAGATTTGCCCAGAAAATACGTGCAATGATGTCGGCAGATATGCCCAGAAAATACGTGCAATGATGTCGGCAGATATGCCCAGAAAATACGTGCAATGATGTCGGCAGATATGCCCAGAAAATACGTGCAATGATGTCGGCAGATATGCCCAGAAAATACGTGCAATCATGTCGGCAGATATGCCCAGAAAATACGTGCAATCATGTCGGCAGATATGCCCAGAAAATACGTGCAATCATGTCGGCAGATATGCCCAGAAAATACCTGCAATCATGTCGGCAGATATGCCCAGAAAATACCTGCAATCATGTCGGCAGATATGCCCAGAAAATACATGCAATCATGTCGGCAGATTTGCCCAGAAAACACATGCAATCATGTAGCAAATTTGCCCAGAACATACATGCAATCATGTGGCAGACCTGCCCAGAACATACACGTAATCATGTGGCAGACCTGCCCAGAACATACACGCAATCATGTGGCAGACCTGCCCAGAACATACACCTGCTAAAATAAATAATAAAAAAAAAACATTTACTCACCTGCAGCAGCAGACCTCCTGTCCCAGCCTCCATCCGGCGCGCAGCTCCCATGGGTGGTTGGGTGGATAGGTAGCCTGGGTAAGTAGCCTGGTGGGTGGCTGGGTAGCCGGGTGGGTAGCCTGGTGGGTGGCTGGGTAGGCGGGTGGGTAGGTAGCCTGGTGGGTGGGTAGGTGGGTGGTTAGGTAGCTGGGTGGGTGGGTAGGTAGCCTGGTGGGTTGGTAGGTAGCCGGGTGGGTAGGTAGGTAGGTAGCCTGGTGGGTAGGTAGGTAGCCGGGTGGGTGTGTAGGTAGCCGGGTGGGTGGTTAGGTAGCCGGGTGGGTGGGTGGGTAGGTAGCCGGGTGGGTGGGTGGGTGGGTAGGTAGCCGGGTGGTTAGGCAGCCGGGTGGTTAGGCAGCCGGGTGGGTAGGTAGGTATCCGGGTGGGTAGGTAGCCGGGTGGGTGGTTAGGTAGCCGGGTGGGTGGTTAGGTAGCCGGGTGGGTGGGTAGGTAGCCAGCCGGCAGGGTGGTTAGGTAGCCGGGTGGGTAGGTAGGTAGCCGGGTGGGTAGGTAGCCAGGTAGATAGCCGGCAGGGTGGTTAGGTAGCCGGGTGGGTAGCTAGGTAGCCGGGTGGGTAGGTAGCCGGGTGGGTAGGTAGCCAGGTAGATAGCCGGCAGGGTGGGTAGGTAGCCGGGTGGGTAGCTAGGTAGCCGGGTGGGTGGGTAGGTAGCCTGGTTAGGTAGCCGGGTAGGTAGCCGGGTGGATGGTTAGGTAGCGGGGTAGGTAGCCGGGTGGGTGGGTAAGGTAGCCGGGTGGGTGTGTAGGTAGCCAGGTGGGTGGGTAGGTAGCCAGGTAGGTAGGTAGCCGGCAGGGTGGTTAGGTAGCCGGGTGGGTAGCTAGGTAGCCGGGTGGGTAGGTAGCCAGGTAGGTAGCCGGCAGGGTGGTTAGGTAGCCGGGTGGGTGGGTAGGTAGCCGGGTGGGTAGGTAGCCAGGTAGATAGCCGGCAGGGTGGTTAGGTAGCCGGGTGGGTAGGTAGCCAGGTAGATAGCCGGCAGGGTGGTTAGGTAGCCGGGTGGGTAGCTAGGTAGCCGGGTGGGTGGGTAGGTAGCCTGGTTAGGTAGCCGGGTGGATGGTTAGGTAGCGGGGTAGGTAGCCGGGTGTGTGGGTAAGGTAGCCGGGTGGGTAGCTATCCGGGTGGGGGGCCCGACTCCTATCCTCCCTCACTCACCTCGGGGCCCCCCTCCCGGTATGCGCTGCAGCCGGCGGGAGAGCAGAAAATACAGGAAGTCTCCGGCCGGGGCTGCAGCAGACGCTAGAGGCAGCTGCTGCTTAGTTTCCGATATGTCTCCAAGTTGGAGACCAAGCGGCAGCTGCCGCCCCGGCCGGAGACTTCTTGTATTTTCCGCTCTCCCGCCGCATGAGGGGGGGGGGGGGCGAGGTGAGGGGGGAGGACAGGAGTTGGGCCCCCCAGGTTAAAAAAATAATACATAAAAAAATAAATAAATAAATAAAAAAAAACCTGCAATACTTAATGGGCCCCTGAAGCAGCGGAACTTCAGGGGCCCTCGTGCGGCGGCACGGCCTGCACGGCCGTATGTCCGCCACTGCCTCAAAGATATTATTTTGGAGAAAAGACCTTGACAGAGGCTCAATGGCCAAATCGAAGAGAAGCGGGGATAGGGGGCAGCCGTGGCGTACCCCTCTTTCAAGGGTAAGAGGCTGACTCAGTCCAAATGACAGAGAAATCTGCGCTCTTGGGGAGACATGCATATTTTTAATATAGCCTAGAAAATTACCTGAGAAGCCAAACCTCTCTAATACCTTGATCAGCCATGACCATTCTACGCTGTCGAAGGCCTTCTCAGCATCAAGAGCCAGGAAGGCCTCCGACAGCGCTCCCCGACTCCCCAGTCTGCAGTGCTCCATAACAGCCAGTGTTTTTCTAATGTTTGTAACAGCACTCCTGCCCACGACAAAGCCCACTTGAGAATCATGAATTAAGGTCGGTAAAAAATGAGATAGCCTATCGGCCAGAATCTTTGATAGAATTTTGAAATCCACATTAAGTAGGGAGATAGGCCTGTATGATGCTGGCTCAATGGGGTCTTTCCCCGGTTTAAGAATTAATTTTATAAATGCCTCATTGGCAGTTTCGGGGAAGGAGCGATTCCCTAATATATCATTGTAGAGACAGGCTAAATGTGGAGAAATTTCTGTTTTTAATAATTTAAAAAATTCTGGTAAAAGGCCGTCCGGGCCAGGGGCCTTACCCAGTGTCATATTTTTAATAATTGTTGAGATCTCTCCTGGTGTGACATCGGCGTTCAAAAGATCAAGAGTTTCCTCATCTAGAAAGGGTAATTTAATTGATCGCAGAAAGTCATCTTGGTCTTCCGACTGTCTAGGTTGGGATTTATATAGATTCTTGTAGAAGTTTTGGAAAACATTAAGTATTTTTTCCGGAGTAGCTTGGATCTTTCCTTCTTGATTTCTAAGCGCCGATATGACAGGGGAGGATCTTCTACCTTTGGCCAGATTAGCTAATAACTTTCCTGATTTATTTCCCCATTTAAAAAATTTTGCCGCTCCATATGATCTATATATCCTGTCATATTTCTCTATATGAATGTCAGAGTTTTTCTTGTCTTGAAGCCATGTTTCTCTATGCATAGGGGATGGGTTAGTTTTAAACTGAAGGTATGATTCTCTGACTTTTTGACAGGCGCTTAGATATTTGGTCAGGGCCTTTTTTTTATAGGCACTGGCATAGGCAATTATCTGGCCTCTGAGGACTGCCTTTGCCGTTTCCCAGAAGAGGACAGGCTGTTTCCTGTGTTGGGCATTTGTGCGTTGAAATTCTCTCCACCAGGTGACTAATTCATTTCCAAATTGTTCATCATTATATAAAAAAGTGGGAAATCTCCATGTGTTCCCCTGCTTTCTCTGGGATATTCGAATGGTGGTACATACCGGGGCGTGATCCGAGATTACCATAGCCTTAATGGCTGATTCTTGTATAGATGTTAATAAATTTTCAGATATTAAGATTAGATCTATACGAGAATGGGAATGATGTACATTTGAATAGTGAGAATAATCACGGTCTAATGGGTGTAGGTGGCGCCAGGTGTCCTTTAAATTTGTACATTCGAGGAAGGTTTTTAGATTTTTGTCCTGTGTACTAATTTTAGATTCAGACTGTTTGGGTTTTTGTCTGTCCTCCTCTGGGTTAGGCACCGCATTCCAATCACCCATCACTATACAATGGGCATAGGAGGATGTTGTACTAATCTTCTGTCCCAGATCAAGTAGGAACTGAGAATTGTTAAAGTTTGGTGCGTATACTCCCCATAGGTCAAAAATCTGATTGTCATAATTAATCTGTACTCTAAGCCATCTTCCCTCTGGGTCATGTTCTTGAGTTAAAATTTGGGCTTGTAGACCTCTACGAATTAATAGTATGACTCCTGCTTTTCTTCCCTGTGAAGGTGCTCCCACTATTTGCCCTACCCACATTTTGGACATAAATACCATCTCATTTTCTTTTAGGTGGGTTTCTTGCAAAACGGCTAGATCTACTTTTAACTTCCCTAGGTGTCTTAAAACTTGTGAGCGTTTTTGGGGGGTTCTAAGCCCTTTAACGTTCCAGGTGACTAGTTTCATGTAATACCTGTGTGGCTTTTAGCTTCTAATTGCAGAGTTGAAAGTAGCATAGTAGTGTGGCGCCTCCTGTCCCAGCGAGCAGGGAGCGTCACAAGTATTTTCCTGTGAGGGGGTTTCACATGTTTATCTTCCAAGTTAGGGGGGGCGGGGGGTGTCCCTTCTCTAGAGTAATGCCTGAGTAACCAGTTTATTAACAGTGGGGTATGATTTGGATCAATTTCCAAATCATCCCTATTACCGTGGTCTTTTTCTTTTTCCTTTTTCATATGACAACCCATTGATGTACAGTTTTAATGTTACATAGACGAGATGGTTCCAATCGTAGCAGTTTATTGTGTGACAGGTTTCTTTCTTTATTGGTTTAAAACACTACACTAAGCTTTGCAGCTGGAGGGGGTTACGGATTCCCCCGCCAGACTTTTTTGGCTTGTCTCCTATCAATGCTAGGCGATACCTTGGCTCCCCCTGTGCTCCTTGACCACAGGGACAGCCAACTTTTGAGAATGGTTTGCATCCCCCTGTTTGGCCTCCTTCCAGGGGATTGCACTTTATGGTTCCTTCTTTTCCGTTTTGTTCTCCACCCTCCAGATCCCTCCCACCCCCCCTCCACCACTCCGTACCCCAACCCCCCAAGGTCGTCGGCTCCGTTATCTTGGGAGGCGGGTAGAATTTCGCTTACACCAGGTCCATGTCATGGCTGTAACTAGCATCGCTAGAGGCCTTACTATCATTTCCCACAATGTGCAAGGGTTCAACGCCCTGCAAAAAAGAACTAAAGCGTTTAACTACTATAAATCGTGCAAGGCGGACATTGTCTGCTTGCAGGAGACAAGATTTTCGGTCTCGTCTCACCCCTCCTTCCTTAGCTATCACTTCCCCTTGACATATAATTCCCGGGCTAGAGAAAAAGTGAGGGGGGTGACTATCGCATTTCGCAGGGGACTCCCCTTTAAATGTAGGACATCCATAACCGACCCAACCGGGAAATATGTCCTTTTAGTAGGATCATTGGGTGACGAAATCCTAACTATAGTGTCTTATTACGCACCAAACAGTTTTCAGGAACGCTTTCTCTCTCACTTAATTCAAGTAATAAATCGACATAAAGAGGGCACTCTTATTCTATGTGGTGACACCAACTCTGTTTTAGACGAGGCTCTAGACAGGTCCCGGACCACTAACCAACCCAATACTTCCAAGGCCCCCGGCACCCCAAACCCCACAACCATTAGCTCACTGTTCCGTTCCCAGAACCTCCTTGATGCCTGGAGAGAGCTCAATCCTAACACACGTGACTACACATTCTAGTCCAATCCCCATAACAGCTTTTGTCGGATAGACCATCTCTTCCTCCATCAGCAAATCTTGCCTAATGTAAATAGAGCTAAAATACTTGCAGTCACATGGTCGGACCACAGCCCGCTACTTATCCAGTTAACTTCTCTAACCCCCAGGAAATCAAACTTCAGGTGGCATATGAATGACTCCCTACTTTCAAACCCAGATTCTCTGAGCAAAATCCGAACCTTTCTAGAGGACTATGTAGAAGAGAACGGAGAGTCCGTCAGTTCGCCTATCATCCTATGGGAAGCCCTGAAAGCGACAGTCAGGGGATGCATCATTGGCCTAGCCTCGCATACGAAAAAGCAGAAACAGAAAGACATAGCAGATCTAACTGATAAATTAGATAAAGCTGAGGCTGCCTGGAAAGATAACCCTACTGTCTCCCTCAAAAGGGAAAGAGACTTTCTCCGCACTCAGCTTGATCTTAAATTATCAGACGTGGCCGAAAAGCAACTACGCTGGCAAAAAAAATAAATATTACCGATGGGCCAATAAATCAAACACTTTACTGGCCAATAAATTAAAGCACAGGGTCTATAGGCCCCCTACCTTATCAGTCCGCCTGCCCTCTGGCCAGGTCACCCTAGACCTTCAAAAGATTACACAAGGCTTCCATGATTTCCTGAGCAAGCTTTATGCCCCCCCAGGTCCTCCTCCGGTTTTGCATTCTTTTTAGATTCTATTCATCTCCCACAGATCCCTCCGGACTTAGTAGAAATAACGAGTGGGGATGTCACATCGGAGGAGGTTCTGGAGGCAATTAAGTCTCTTAAGGTTTCAAAAACTCCCGGGCCCGACGGATTCTCAGGACTCTTTTATAAGAAATTTGCAAACGCATTAAGCCCCCTCCTTGTCCCACTTTTTAACGCCTACAAAAAGGGTCATGCCCCACATCCCAGCTCTTTGCAGGCTGATATAGTGATGCTCCCTAAATCCGACCAAGAGCCTTTAGATCCTCAGCACTTTAGGCCTATATCTTTACTGAACATAGACCTCAAATTATTAAGCAAAATATTGGCCTCCCGAGCTAATAGATTTTTGGCAGATATTATCCACAAGGACCAGGTGGGCTTTGTACCGGGTCGCCAGGCCTCGGACGCCACCTTACGAGCAATCCAAATTTTTGAGCTCATGCATCTAAGGAAGATACCAGGCCTGTGCCTCTCTCTTGAAATATACAAGGCTTTTGACCGGGTCTCATGGGAGTATCTATATGCAGTGCTGGATAGATGGGGATTGGGAGGCCCATTCACTTCATGGATCAAAATCTTATATTCTAACCCCACAGCTAGTATACATTATGCGGGTCACTCCTCTCCTTTATTTAAAATTCACAGGGGCACTAGGCAGGGTTGCCCTCTGTCACCCATTCTTTTTATTATGGCCATGGAACCCTTAGCAGCGGCCGTTCGACAGCATAGTGGGATCCGGGGGTGGAGCTAGCGGGAGTACATCACAAATTAAACCTATTTGCGGATGACCTATTACTGTTTATAACCCAACCCCAAACCACCATTCCAGAAGTAATGTCCATATTGAACACATTCTCCGCTGTCTCTGGCCTCCAGATTAACACTAAAAAATCTAAAATACTCAATGTCACCCTAGCCTCAGATACCTGTCAATCCCTCAAAACTCAATATCACTTTACATGGTCAGGCCCTGCACTAGACTATTTGGGAATTAACTTAACTTCCTCATATGACACACTATTTCAACACAATTACTACCCCCTAGCTAAGTCAATAACACAGTTACTATCCCAATGGTCCACTTACGGACTCTCCTGGTTGGGTCGGGTCAATTCCATCAAGATGACACTCCTTCCCAAGCTCCTCTACTATTTTAGGCTGCTGCCGGTCCGGATCCCTTCCCACTTCCTAAGAATGCTGCAGGGCAAACTAAATAATTTCATTTGGGATAACTTCCGCCCAAGGGTCAGTAAGCAGACACTTTATGCCCACAAAAGAGATGGAGGTTTGGGTGTTCCCAACCTCTCTAGCTATTATCAGGCTGCCCAAATAACTCACCTCGTAGACCTGTACAAAGGCTCAAAAATGCCTGCGTGGGCCTTATTCGACATTCCTGGAGCTACTCCTCAGTCCATTCAGACTCCCATTTGGCTACATAAACGATCTCGCCCCCAGAATCTGAGTGCTCTACTACGACACTGTCTGGCGGTGTGGGACACAACACGATACTCCAGAAATTTGATGTCACCCACCCTCCCTCTCCTATCCATCATTGACAACCCCCTTTTTACCCCAGCTTATGACAACCCGGGCAGCTTTAGATGGTGGAGGGACCAGGGCCTAGAGCAAATAAAATCACTGACTAGCAGTGCGGGAATATTATCCTGGGAAGACTTAAGAGATAAATATCAAATCCCTAACGAAGAAAATTCCGATATCTCCAATTAAAACATTGGCTAAAATCGCTCTTCCCGCAGCAAACTCAGTTCCCAATTGTCCTAACTAGATTTGAGAGGCTCTGTGCCCTGGAACCTTTTGCCAGAGGGGTCATCTCGGTTTTGTATGCCCAACTTAACGACCCGCCCTCATCATTTCGTCATGCATATGTTTCAAGGTGGGAATCAGATCTGAAGAGCTCTAAATCTAAAGAGGAGTGGGAGACAATTTGGAGCACGGTTCCCAAACTTTCCTTAAACTTAGCCCTGGTTGAATCAGCCTATAAAGTTTTACTTCGGTGGTATTGGGTACCTGCCAGGCTCCGGCATGTTCCTGGCATGGAATCGGGCCACTGCTTTCGAGGTTGCCAAACCAAAGGTGATATGTTGCATATCTTCTGGGCCTGTCCTATGATATCCAGGTTTTGGTCCAGAATATATAGAATGTTCCAAGTACTATTTGGCAAACAGGTCACCAAAGACCCGTGGTCTGCACTCTTACATTGTAAAATTGATCAGTTGACCAAAACCCAGAACACTCTGGCTAACTTTATCCTGGTGGCGGCCTCCCAGACAGTGGCCCGTGCCTGGCGTACCCAATTTGTCTCTTTCGAGGAAATGAAACACAGGGTCTCCGCATACATGGTCCAAGAACGGATGGCCAGCATGCTGGAAGATAGGGTTGAAGCCCACCATAAAATATGGGATCCGTGGAAGCACTATATCACCTCTACTTCCCATTAAGCAACTGCACAGTATGAATACCTCACACATGTGCGCGAGACAGCTCTAGCCCTCCGTGGAGACCGGAGTCTAGACCTTGACTCCCCACCCCCTTCCTTCCTCCCCCCCCCCCCTTCCTTCGTTTGTTTTGTTTGTGCCTCTTCCCTTCCCCTTCTCTGTTCTGGGGGCTACGGCCCTACTAGTATAAACGTGGTCAGATGTGTTTCTGGCTACATGTGCCTTAACTGAGGACATTTCAGAAGCGCAAGTGTGAAGCCTTGGACTGGCATATTGAGACCACCAGAACCTTGGACATATCTTTTTGCCACATTTTGACCCGTCTGAACTGTTTTGCAAGTATGCATTTATGTTATAATTTGTATTTTGAAAACTTCAATAAAAACTTTGAAACAGAAAAAGGGCACCGCCATAGACTCTAATGCAATTAACGTTAATACGGCGAAAAAAGGATGCCCGATAAATATCGTTAACATTAGAACATTACAGTTAGGGATGCTCAAATCCGAATCCGGGACAAACCCGGATAGTCGCTATCCGGATTTCTCCCAGTAAACCTGGGGGGGGGGGGGGTCAAGCTTACCTGTCTGACGTCTTCTTCGTCCGTCCCTGGCGCCTCCCACGATGCGTTCCACGCGGCGGTCACGTGACTACAAACACTTCCTCCTTCTGGGTTGAAGGAGGTAGTGTTTGCAGTCACGTGATGCGCGTGGACCGCATCGTGGGAGGCGCCAGGGACGGACGAAGAAGACGTCAGACAGGTAAGCTTGACCCTCCCGGCCACCCCGCACAGGTTTACTGGGAGAAATCCGGATAGCAACTATCCCCCGGATTCGGATTTGAGCATCCCTAATTACAGTTTTTGAAGTATGTTATCGTATTAGAAGCTTACAACGTTATAGTTTTTGTGATATTATTTCGTTTGTATGTACAGATTTTACATTATCAAGAATATTATCGTTTTTATGCGTAAAAGGGTGTTTCTGCAGAGGGAGTGGTTAGGGTTAGGTACCACTCGGGCGGCGGTTAGTTTTAGGCGACACCAGGGGGGTGGCGGGGTGGTGGTTAGGGTTAGGCTCCATCAGGGGGTGGTTAGGCACCAGGGTTAGGTGCCACCAGGGGAGTGGTTAGTTTTAGGCACCACCAGGGGAGGGTTCTGTGTGAGAGTAGGGTTGGGTTAAGCTGTATTGTTGAACTACATAACTATTTTTAACATTAGTATATTTTCGTTATTATCTCCCGTCTGTATTTAAAGCTGTATTTATCGTTTACCAAGTTTGACAACGATCGTTTATCGTTATTAAAATTTCGTTATCAATTGGCGCCATTAAGTTATCCAGCCGGGCCCATTTTTCCTGGCGCCCTTTTTTTCATGCACTCCATGCAAGGCTTACTGCCTGGTGAGGATCGGTATCTTATCCCTCGGGGGACATAGTAGGGCTGAGGCTGTACAACGTCATTACCAAAGCATCACCTCCTGGTGTCACCACTTAATGGAAATTTCTAATTAGTTCTAGTGACCAAGATGTAGGAAAATGTTCTTGTTCGGTTTGAGACCCATGAAGAGCAGAACCTGTGTGGTATCGGTCCTTAAAGTGAACCTCCAGACTGAAAATCTACTCAGCAGTACTGAAAAGGCTTGGTGTTTCTTTAACAGTTTCACAGCATCAGAACTTTGTTTTTCTTACCCAAGCCTCATTTTTAGCTGCACAGAAAAAAACTGCCCGGGCATTTTCCCCCTGATGCTGTTAAAAGCATGATGGGATTTCTCATGTTGTTGTTCTTGTTCTGCTGCTTTGGTGCAATTTTTTTTCCTTTTTTTTTTTTAATTTGAGATTTGAAGCCCTCGCGCGCAGCTGGGGGGGGGGGGGTGATCAGGACACAGGATAGTTGGAACTGTGTCTCATGCTCCCTGCCACCTCCTTTCATCCAAAAAGATGGCTGCCCCCATGACAAAGATGACTGCCCCTATGAAACTGTATAACTGAGGAAAAAGATCATCTGTCTGAGAAATAAATATACATTTGCACCCATCAGAACTTCCATGTATAAATCTTTATTCAATACACCTAAATACACAACAAATATATTAAAAAAAATTAAAATAAGAACACAGACATTGGGGGTCCTGGTATAACACACCAAATCACAATGAAACCAATTAGGTATCTACAATAATATATTGCAGCACGGACAAAAATTATTTATATAAACACCAATCAACCTAGTGTGAACTAGACAACTTGTGTGTCCACTTATAAGTGTCACAAATACACACTCCATATAAATCAATATGTCACAACAACACCGCTGTATAGTCGATATCTACAAAATCTACAACCTCTTGTCAATCCTATCTATAAACAGCGCTCCCACGCCTACCACAAACAGCCCTGCAGTTGCACGTTGCCTGTAAATATCAAGTGATTATTGTACAAGATGAATAATTACCTACTCTGTGCATCTGTGATCCACGAGACCCCCAAGTGCCCCTCCACGTGTATCGCGGCGTAGCCGCTTTATCAAGAGCTCTTATAGCTGTTTATACTGCAGGCAACTATTCCAGGCTACCTATACTGGGGGCAACTATTCCTGGCTACCTATATTGTGGGAAACTATCCAGGCTACCTATATCAAGCAAGGAATATAGAGGGTGACAAAAAATGTCCAGCATTCCACCCGGCTTCTATGCGTATCACGTCTCGCATGCGGCCTATTGGACGCATTGCAAAAGACTCACTAGCATGCACTTCCTCCTTCAAGCCGGAAGGAGGAAGTGCGTGCTAGTGAGTCTTGCAACGCGTCCAATAGGCCGCGTGCAAGACGTGATACGCATAGAAGCCTGCAGCATTGTGGGAAAGTAACCCCTCATTTCCCAGCTGCACACCTGAGGCAATTAAGCTTCATTTTAATGACGAATTCAAGTAGCTCACTACTTGTGAGCACATCCCTGGCTGCCATTATCTTTAAGTTGGGCCACAGCTGCTAGTTTGTGTGCTTTCTACCTTAGCCACCTATCAAGGATCTGCGCCTGGATGACATTTTTTAATGTAGCATCCTTTTATTCATCCCTAAATTCTCCCCCTAGTGTTGGCATCGCTTGCTGCACGCGTGAATCACGTGATGCAGGAAGAGGCGCCAGGCAGTAGGGGAGAGCTGAGCAGTGACACAGGAAGTTTATAGACATCGGTAGACTCTGCGGCGGAGCAGGTAAGATAAACAGCACGTCTTCCAGCTGCGCTATACTCTGCATGTGGCTATCTATGCTGGGGGCAACTATTCTAGGCTATCTTTGCTGGGGGCAACTATGCCAAGCTACCTATATTGCGGGCAACTATTCCAGGCTACTTATAATGCGGGCAACTATTCCAGGCTACTTATACTACTGCGGGCAACTATTCCAGGCTTCCTTTACTGCAGGCAAGTATTCCACGTTACCTATACCGGGGGCAAGTATTCCAGGCTACCTATACTGCGCGCAACTATTTCAGGCTATCTTTGCTGGGGGCAACTATGCCAAGCTACCTATATTGCGGGCAACTATTCCAGGCTACTTATACTACTGCGGGCAAGTATTCCAGGCTACCTATACTGCAGCCAAGTATTCCACGCTACCTATACCGGGGGCAAGTATTCCACGCTACCTATACCGGGGGCAACTATTCCAGGCTACCTATACTGCGGGAAACTATTCCAGGCTACCTATACTGGGGGCAAGTATTCCAGGCTACCTATACTGGGGACAACTATTCCAGGCTACCTATACTCCGGGCAACTATTCCAGGCTACCTATACTGCGGGCTAGTATTCCAGGCTACCTATACTGGGGGCAAGTATTCCAGGCTACCTATACTCCGGGCAACTATTCCAGGCTACCTATACTGCGGGCAAGTATTCCAGGCTACCTATACTGCGGGCAAGTATTCCAGGCTACCTATACTGCGGGCTACTATTCCAGGCTACCTATACTGCGGGCTACTATTCCGGGCTACCTATACTGTGGGCAAGTATTCCAGGCTACCTATACTGCGGGCAACTATTCCAGGCTACCTATACTGGGGGCAACTATTCCTGGCTACCTATATTGTGGGAAACTATTCCAGGCTACCTATAACAAGCAAGGAATATAGAGGGTGACAAAAAATGTCCAGAATTCCACCGGCTTCTATGCGTATCACAACTCGCATGCGGCCTATTGGATGCATTGCAAACGACTCACTAGCACGCACTTCCTCCTTCAAGCCGGAAGGAGGAAGTGCGTGCTAGTGAGTCTTGCAACGGGTCCAATACGCCGTGTGCAAGACGTGATATGCATAGAAGCCTGCAGCATTGTGGGAAAGTAACCCCTCATCTCCCAGCTGCACACCTGAGGCAATTAAGCTTCATTTTAATGACGAATTCAAGTAGCTCACTACTTGTGAGCACATCCCTGGCTGCCAATGTGCCATTATCTTTAAGTTGGGCCACAGCTGCTAGTTTGTGTGCTTTCTGCCTTAGCCACCTATCAAGGATCTGTGCCTGGATGACATTTTTTAATGTAGCATCCTTTTATTGTTGGACATACTAAACCCCCAGTTTGACCTTATGTTCAACTCTGGGATTCTACTGATATACTTTAGAATTGTATTGCTTACCACTTAGGGGAGTTTGGAAAACACTTTTCCAGGAAGAGCTTGTTGACCCTTTTGGATATAATTGATATTTTTATCATGCACACATCTTGTTCTTACAAAACCAGATTGCAATAAGTAGTGCTATGTATCCTTTCAAATGACCCCACTATTTCTGCTTCATTATCCAGGCATCATCACATCACTAATCAGGTGCAGCTAAGGATGAATGTGAGTCAGCAATGCGAGAGGCTACACACACTCAGATGTGTTATATTTAGGGCTCTTTCACATTAGGGCAGATTTTCTGCGTTTCAACGCAAAGGATAAAGTTTGCGTTACCCAAGGTGAAATGAAAGTCCATAGACTTTCATTTTAGCTTTCACATATAACGCAGCCTTTTTGTGCGTTGCGTTCCACTGCACCCAGGCGCAGTTTTTTGGCCAACGCTAGCTTTATGCGTTACAATGTTAGTCAATGTAAAACGCACACTATGCGCGTTTTTAATCCGTTAACGCAGGCAATCAGTCCCAGAATGCAACAGAGGAACAATGTAGAAAGTTGACAACTAAAAGAAAAAAAAATTACCTGCGTTTTTCTATGTGCAGTAACGGATTGAAAACGGATTAAAAACGCACACTCACTGCAGTGCAACGCATATCAAAACGCAGTAAAAGGCATACAACAAAACGTATGCTTTGAGCGTTCTCCAACGCAAGCTCTGATGTGAAAGAGCCCTTATGGTTTAGTCTGGGGACGTTAAAGCAAAGCCAAAGTGAATATAAACATTTTATCTATAGTCCCAATTTGTATTTAAAAGTTCAAATCTATATCTGTGTTTAAAAGTTCAAATCTGTATTTAAATCTATATTTTATCTCAGGTACATTAACCCTTTCTGGACCGGCTGCCTTAAAGAAAACCTGAACTGAAAATTAAAAGTCAAAATAAGCATACACAAGTCATACTTACCTTCCATGTAGTCTACTCCTCAGTGTCTTTCTCCTGTCCCGCGTTCTGTTTGTTCACTATGATCAAGGGAATTTTCCGTCCTCCATTTTGAAAATGGCCATTACCTATAACAGCTTTCTGGTCAGCACACAGTTAAACTGTAACATCGCCCACTTGAGCCATAGGGAAACATGGACATTACCTGGTACATCAGTTTTCCTCTCAGCTATAACTGACAGCAACTGATATTTTACTGACAGCAACTGATATATTTCAGATCTGACAAAATATTGTCAGAACTGGAAGGGATCATTGTCAGAAGAAAATGGTGAGCTTCTGAGAGGAACTGATGGCAAGGTGACTATGCAATGTTCATTTGAAGTTACCTCATGTGTTTATTTTAAATATTTTTACTCAGTACAGGTTCTCTTTAAAGAAAACCTAAACTGAAAATTAAAAGTCAAAATAACCATACACAAGTCATACCTACCTGCTGCGTAGTCTACTCATCAATCTCTTTCTCCTCTCCTGTGTCCTGTTTGTCCATTGTGATCATTGTAATTCTCCGTCCTCCATTTTGAAAATGGCCATTACCCCATAACAGCTTCCTGGTCAGCACACAGTTAAACTGTAATATCGCCCACTTGAGCCATAGGGAAACATGGAAACATTAGTTCTCCTCTCAGCTGTAACTGACAGCAACTGATATATTTCAGTTCTGACAAAATGTTGTCAGAACTGGAAGGGATCATTGTCAGAAGAAAATGGTGAGCTTCTGAGAGGAACTGATGGCAAGGTAACTATGTAATGTTCATTTGAAGTTACTTCATGTGTTTATTTTAAATAATTTTACTCAGTACAGGTTCCCTTTAAGGACCAGGCGTTTTTGCATGTGGGGTAGTCAGGCAGCTGGATCCCTAATGGGGCTAGCTGGGCATAGTGTCCCTCTTGTAGGCAGTAGCCAGCAGCCTTCACTCACCTCCCAGACTCTAGCGATGAGCAACTGTAACCATCTCCGCTCTGGCCAGCATCCCCGCTTGTACTTCTGCTAAGTTCCGGGTCGCGGCTTGATGACGTCATCAAGCCGGGATCTGGCACTTACGTCTGAGCAAGCAGGGATGCCAACCAGAGCGGAGGGGAGCGTCGATTGCCGGGGGAACCTCAGGAAGGTGAGTGGATCCTCTTCTTCCCCCCACCAGCGCCGCATCAGTAACGGGGATCACTTCAAGCCGCCACGATCGTAGTGATCATGTGATCAGCAGCCATACGCGATGGCTCCTGGTCAGTTAGGGGAGATGTCAGCTGTCATATGACAGCTTAATCTCCCCTCTCAGGTGTGCACGATTGTGGCGGGAGCGGAAACGGCATGCAGCGTAAATCCTACACCGCATCAGGCTTAGACAGCCACAAGTGCGGCGTAGGATTTGCATGCGGCGGTGCTCAAAAGGTTAAAGTGACACTGAAGCGGAGAAAAAAACCTTATGACATAATTAATGGTATGTGTAGTATGGATAATTAATAGAACATTAGTAGCAAAGAAACAAGTCTCATATTGTATTTTCAGTTATGCAGCTTTTTTTTTTTAGAACATTGCATCATTCTCTAATATTTGCAGTTTACAAACTCCACACTGTATCTTTGACTATGAAACAGAGCAGAGCTAATGACCCCTTGAACTGTCCTGCAGAAAAACCTTAAACAAACAAGAGACTGTGAGAGACAGATTGAGATAAGTGCTTTAGAAAATAGCACTGTAACCGAGCAAGTTTGGTTGGAAAACTGACGTTTCTTAACTCTTCCTGTACGGGAAACAATGAGACTCATATCTGTGCTACTAATGTTCTATTTCTTAGCTGTACTATACATACAAATCATTATATCATAAGTTTATTTTCACTTCAGATTCCCTTTAAGGTAGGTTTTTTTTAAAAAATATTTTTCAACTTTTATATAGCCAGACCTACTGAACTTGTTATCTGCTCCCTGCTTTCAGATGTGTCTTTCTCAGCCACACTATTTAAAGGAGAATTGTAACATCCTAAAACAGAAAAGTTAGATACTTACCTAAGAGGAGGGGAGGCTCTGGATCCCTTAGAGCCTCCCTGTTCCTCTCTGCATCACCTTGTTCCACTGCTGGCCCTCCTTCAAATCTCCCACTGGCAGCATCTTCGGGTCTCTGAGTACTTTCAAAGATGAGCCGCTCCGTACTACGCACGTGCCATTCCGTCGATGGTCTTCAGAAGTACTTGGTGACCCAAGTACATCCGCGGCCTTCCAAGGAGACCCGAAAGTCTCTTCGACATTAAAGTTGGAGGCTGGAAAGAGGGGCCCAGACGCAGAGAGGGACCAGAAGGCTCTAAGGCAGTGTCATGATCTCTTCCGCCTGGCGACTTTTGTGAACTTTATGGACTTCTTCTGTTCACCAGCAGATGTCCCCTCTCACTTCAAGAACATTTTGCAGTGTTCATGAAGACTGCGGGTTAACAGAGGAAGTCTATAAAGTTCACAAATGTCACCAGGCCGAACAGATTGTGACACTGCCTTAGAGTCTTCCGGTCCCTCTCTGCGTCTCTTCGTTCCACCACTGGGCCCCTGTTCACCGCTGGGCCCCTGTTCATGAAGACTGCAAAATGTTCTTGAAGTGAGAGGTGACATCTGCTGATGAACAGAGGAAGTCCATAAAGTTCACAAATGTCACCAGACAGAACTGATCGTGACAGGCAGCCTTTCTCTACCTTTTTATCCTGGAGGAACCCTGCAAATCATTCTTGGATCTCAAGGTACCCCTGTATTTCTTTTGCAGGAAGCATGGACTTTAAAGTGGATCTGGTGGTTTATTTCACTATTCCCTATTACAGTGGTCTTCATTATACTGTCTTCGTATTCTAGAGCTTTCTATTAATTTTCTCATTTTTATTCTGACCCCCAATTTCTGTTTACAGTACACCGTATTATATGCACGCTATCATACTTCCCCAACCCCCACGATGGAGGAAAATGCCCTGAAGAGTACTCAATGAACCTCTGTGTTCCAGGGAACTTGGTTAAGAAAGCCTAGTATAAGGGATCCAGAGCCTTCCCTCCCCTTAGGTGAGTAACTTCTTCTTTTTCAGGATGTTACATTTGTCCTCAGGGCCCCAAGATATAAACTCTTTCCCAGGGAAATATGCGTAGGTGGATGACCCCTTGCTAACAAGTAACACTTACAGCAGGACAATTCTAGAAACGTATTTATTTGTAGTGGTAGGCCGAGATTTTGCATATGCGAAATTCGCAATTACGCATTGTAATCGTAATGTGAAATTTCAGGGAATATCTTAATTAATTTCGTATGTAATAGTAATATTTCATAATTTTGCGTAATTTTTCGCAAAATGTTCGCATAATTACCCACTATTCTTCTTAACATGTGTAGCAATTTTGGTGTCAATAGCATGTATGGGGGCTTTGCTATTCACTGCTAAAGTCAGCATAAACTTACGTAAAAATTACGCTAAATTTTACACGAAATTACATATGACTTACGAAATCAATTGAATTTACAAATCGTAATTACGTATAGGCTGTAGGGGCCATCGGGGCTGGGTAGTAGATGGGAGGTACATTTCCCCGGTATTTGAACTATGGTCACTTTAAAACCTTGCGTGGTCCTAGGAAAGGAGTCCGGATTTTGGCAGCAAGCAGTTGCTGCTTGTTTTTTTTCTTTTCAGGGCCGGACTCCTGGGATGGGAGGGAAGGAAGGGCGGGCCTTCCCATCCCACCTAGCTACACACCTGGTTGTCAGTGGGGCTGAGAGCCTCACTAATATGGTATTGATGAGATGCAAATTTATGCATAAGAAGCAGCCTCACAGGCAGTCTGAGGAGAGGTGTTGGAGGAGTAGCATGTCTGCTACGGAATCTCCTGACAAGGAATATTGGAGCACTTGATGGAAGCCAAACCATACCCTGGTCTGTTGTTAGTATGGTATTGGCCTGATGAAAACTGAACTTTGTTTGAACCTGCTGGACTTTATATTACCAAGCTGAAGTAAGCTGACTGTTTATTTTCCACTTGTTACTGCTGAACTGAAGCTGTTTTTCTTCTACTGCACAATAAACGGACTTTGTTTTATACATCTGTGTACTGCGTGCTGGCTGTGACCCCTCTAAACTTCACAACTGGTGCTCGGATGCGGGCAGCGCAGCACTGCAGGAAAAAGTTCAGTTTAAAAAGTGACATTTAAAGGGCCAGTCTCCTTGTCTGCATGATGGAGGAATTGGTGAAACAAATGGCCTTAGCAACTGTGCAGCTGCAGCAGAGCATGGTGTCTCAGCAGGCGAGTATGGTGACTCAACAGCAAGCCACGGAAGCCCTGCGAGAGGCCTCAGAAGCGCAAGCCAAAATACTGCTTGAGGCGGTGCAGAAGCTGGCCCAGGGGAGAGAGACAGCAGGAGCTGCCCCTAGCAACCAGGCGATGGTGAGAGCCAGTCACTTTCTGCAGAAACTAACACCCACAGATGATGTGGAAGCCTTTCTAAAAACGTTCGAAAGGACAGCAGAGCGGGAAGGATGGCCGAAAGACAAATGGGCTGGTATCCTTGCACCGTGCCTGACGGGAGAACCCCAGAAGGCCTACTACGATCTCAACCCTGCAGACGCCCTCAACTATGATCGACTAAAGGCAGAGATCCTGGCCCGACTAGGTGTAACCACAGCGGTCCGGGCACAGAGGGTGTACAGCTGGCAATACCGGGTGGATCGTACAGCCAGATCGCAGATGTATGACCTCATCCAACTGGCGACAAAGTGGCTGCAACCAGAGGTACTTACCGGGCCTGAGATGGTGGAGCGATTCGTGCTGGATCGTTTTCTGCGTGCCCTGCCAGTGGGACTACAGCGATGGGTCAGTCATGCAGACCCCCAAAAAGCGGAGCAGCTGGTGGAGATGGTGGAGAGATATACCGCAGTGGAAGATCTACTCTCTCCAAAGGGCCAGGCGGGCCCCACCTTATCCCGTGTTGCAAGGTTCCCTGACTCTGGAAAGGGTGCTTCACGGAACCCCGCAACCAGCATCACCAGCAATAGGGAAGTATTCCCAACAGCCGCTCAGGGGTTGCCACCTGCTATTGCTACACCTCGGAAGGGAGGTGCGATCCAGTGTTGGAGATGTTCTGCCTGGGGCCATACCAGAGCCCAGTGTCCACTGCAGGAGGAACCCATGCAGTGTGACGTGCTACGGAGGGTGTCCTTTTTTGCCCAGGAGGTATGCCTGGCAGAGTGCCAGGAGAGCTTTGTGTGCCCCGTTAGTGTGAACCAGGTACCTGCTAAAGCCTTGCTGGACTCAGGCAGTATGGTAACCATGGTGCACGCTGATCTGATTGGAACAATTGACACTGTGCTAAAGCCGCTTAAGGTGGTGTGTATTCATGGAGACACAAAGACTTATCCTGTGGTGCCAGTGTCGATTTCAACTGACTGTGGGACAATTACTCACGCCGTCGGAGTGGTAAGAAACCTAATGTGTCCAGTAATATTGGGTCGAGACTTTCCACTGTTTTGGGAACTATGGGAGAATGTAAAAGGGAAGTTATTTAAGGATTCTGATAATAACTTAGCCCCTCCTCCCCCTACCAGAGAACTTGATGCACCAAGTCTGGACAAAGATGTTGCAGAAAATGTATTGCAAAATGATCATGTATTATTGCAAAATGATGATGTATTATTACAAAAGGATGATGTAATGTTGCAAATGGATGAAAATGTGACTGACCATCCTTGTCGGGACCCTGAGCAGGTTACTGAGGGGGGGATGATTCCCCATTACAGGTTATGTTGGGCGAGGATGATGAGGAATCTTCCCCCCAATCTATGCTCCCTGACCTGGATGTGTCAAAAGGGATTTTTATCACTGCGCAGATGCGGGATCCAACGTTATCCCATGCTAGAGAACAGGTATCTGTTGTAAATGGAGTTTCCCAGGAACCTGGGGCAGAGGAGAGATTCCCTCATTTTTCAGTTCATGGGGATATGTTATATCGGGTTGCAAAGGTCAGAGAAGAGGTTGTTGAGCAGCTGCTAGTGCCTCAAGAGTTTCGGAGGATGGTACTAGACTTGGCTCACAATGAAGCATTGGGAGGTCACCTGGGTGCCGAGAAAACGGAGGCGCGGATAACTGACAGGTTTTACTGGCCTGGGTTAAAGTCCGAAGTAAAGAATTACTGCGCTTCTTGCCCCACCTGTCAGTTAACCGCGCCAGTGTCCCATTTTCGAAACCCTTTGGTGCCCTTGCCAATAATCGAGGTGCCATTCGAGCGCATTGCCATGGATATAGTGGGGCCACTGGTAAAGTCTGCCAGGGGGCACCAATATATCCTTGTCATACTCGACTATGCTACTCGCTACCCGGAAGCCTTTCCGTTAAGAAAACCTACGTCCAAAGCGATCGCCCTGGAATTATTTAATATGTTCACTCGGACGGGTTTTCCTAAGGAAATCCTTACGGACCAAGGAACCCCGTTTATGTCTAAAGTTATGGCTGATGTGTGTAAACTGTTCCAGATCAAGCAGATGAGAACCTCTGTTTGTCACCCTCAGACAGATGGGCTGGTTGAACGGTTTAATAAGACCTTAAAAATGATGTTAAAAAGAGTTGTTCAAAGGGACGGAAAAGATTGGGATTGTTTATTGCGTGCGGTGATGTTTGCTGTTCGGGAGGTACCTCAAGCCTCCACAGGTTTTTCACCATTTGAACTGGTATATGGGCACAGACCTCAAGGGTTGCTTGACTTGGTAAAAGAAACATGGGAAAGTGAGTGCAGTCCCCACAAAAGTGTGGTGGAACACGTTTCCCAGTTGCAAGAACGCATTGCCAAGGTGATGCCCCTTGTCAAGGAACACTTACTGGCAGCCCAAGAAGCGCAGAGTCGGGTATATAACCGCTCCGCAAAAATCAGGCAGTTTCAGAATGGCCGTATTGATTCCCACCATGGAGAGTAAATTCTTGGCCAGGTGGCACGGTCCCTTCGAGATCATTGAAAAAGTGGGGGAAGTGAATTATAAGGTACATCAGCCAGGGAGACGGAAACCCTATCAACTTTATCATGTCAATCTGTTAAAGCCCTGGAAAGAGAGAGAGACCGCTCCGGTTATGGTGGGTGTGAGTGTTGTACCCCAAATCAGCATTGAGGATGTGAAAGTAGCCCCCACTCTTTCCAAATCACAGGTCCAACAGGTAAAAGAGTTTCTCCAGAGAAACAAGGGGATATTTTCTGATTTGCCTGGACTCACTAATATGGTTGAACACAACATTATTACTAAGCCCAGAGCTAAAGTGTTTGTCGGGCCCTATCACATTCCGGAGGCCCGCAGAAAGGCTGTTTCAGAGGAAGTAAAACGCATGTTGGAATTGGACGTCATTGAAGAATCGCAGAGTGAATGGTCAAGCCCGATTGTGTTGGTACCCAAGCCAAATGGAACTTTGCGATTCTGGAATGATTTCCGGAAATTAAATGAAATTTCCAAATTTGATGGCTATCCCATGCCACGTGTGGATGAACTGATAGAAAGGTTAGGCCCAGCCCTCTACATAACCACGTTAGACCTGACTAAAGGATATTGGCAAATACCCTTGGCCAAAGAAGCTAGAGAGAAAACGGCATTTTCCACACCTGAGGGCCATTTTCAGTACAAGAGAATGCCGTTTGGGTTACAGACCGCCCCTGCCACATTTCAAAGAGTCATGGACAGATTGTTGCGTCCACACCAAAGATATGCGTCGGTCTATTTAGACGACATCGTAATTTTTAGTGCAGACTGGGAGTCTCACCCTCCAAAGGTTCAAGCAGTCCTGGATGCATTAAGGAAGGCGGGTTTTACAGTGAACCCCGAGAAATGTGCCCTAGGTATGGAGGAAGCAAAATACTTGGGGTACATTGTCGGAAGGGGGTTGGTAAAACCCCAAATTAATAAAATTGAGGCAATCCAGGAATGGCCCCGCCCCCTCAGTAAGAAACAGGTTCGAGCTTTCTTGGGGATAGTGGGCTACTACAGATGGTTCATTCCCAATTTTTCTACCCTAGCAGCTCCCTTAACTGACTTGACCAAGGGCCGGAAGTCAGTGATGATACAGTGGACGGCAGAGACAGAAAAAGCGTTTTTTGAGCTGAAATCTGCATTGTGTAGTCACCCTGTCCTGGTAGCCCCCGATTTCACTCGAGAACTCGTAGTGCAGACAGATGACTCAGATGTTGGGTTGGGGGCGGTTCTGTCACAGGTGATTGATGGAGAAGAACATCCCATAGTTTTTCTCAGTCAGAAACTGATGGCCGCTGAGAAAAACTATGCGGTAGTAGAGAGGGAATGCTTGGCCATAAAATGGGCCCTGGACTCCCTGCGCTACTATTTATTGGGTAGGAAGTTCAGGTTGATCTCTGACCATGCCCCGCTAGCTTGGATGAAAAGGAACAAAGGAACAAATGCAAGAGTCTCCCGGTGGTTTCTCTCTCTCCAGGAATTCAACTATGTGGTGGAACATAGGCCGGGTAAAGTGCACCAGAACGCTGATGCCCTTTCCAGAGTCCACTGTTTAGTGGGTCTATGTGCCTCCACCTCCTCTGGGTTCAGGCAGAGGGGGGGGGGGGTATGTAGGGGCCATCGGGGCTGGGTAGTAGATGGGAGGTACATTTCCCCGGTATTTGGACTATGGTCACTTTAAAACCTTGTGTGGTCCTAGGAAAGGAGTCCGGATTTTGGCAGCAAGCAGTTGCTGCTTGTTTTTTTTCTTTTCAGGGCCGGACTCCTGGGATGGGAGGGAAGGAAGGGCGGGCCTTCCCATCCCACCTAGCTACACACCTGGTTGTCAGTGGGGCTGAGAGCCTCACTAATATGGTATTGATGAGATGCAAATTTATGCATAAGAAGCAGCCTCACAGGCAGTCTGAGGAGAGGTGTTGGAGGAGTAGCATGTCTGCTACGGAATCTCCTGACAAGGAATATTGGAGCACTTGATGGAAGCCAAACCATACCCTGGTCTGTTGTTAGTATGGTATTGGCCTGATGAAAACTGAACTTTGTTTGAACCTGCTGGACTTTATATTACCAAGCTGAAGTAAGCTGACTGTTTATTTTCCACTTGTTACTGCTGAACTGAAGCTGTTTTTCTTCTACTGCACAATAAACGGACTTTGTTTTATACATCTGTGTACTGCGTGCTGGCTGCGACCCCTCTAAACTTCACAAGGCGTAATTGCGAAAATGTATGCATAATTTAGCGTAATTGTAATTAGCTGATTACGATCATCACTATTTATTTGTAGACTTTTGTCTGCTGATCTGAGTCTTTTTATCTTCTTTTGTATTTTTCGTTCCTTAGCTGTGTATTTCTTTCTTCTGCTGTGTGAGTTGCACAGGACCTCATTGTCTGTACTAGCTACACCATGGAAACAAAGCACTATAGGATTTGAGGGTTTACAGAGCATATAGTAATGTCTAATAATATATAGTGCAAACAAGAAAAGAAAAAGTTCCAGCACACAGCGAAAGATGCGACAGGAGGCTGGGCTAGGCTATACTGTATTGCAAACTGTGTAGATGTGAGTCCCTCTAGGCTGCGTGCTCCGGCAAGGAAGAAGCAGTAAACTTGTGGACATGGAGAGAGAGGACAAAGCCAGCACTGCAGTTAGGGTTCTTTAATTGATAAAAGTTGAACACTCACAGTTGTAAAGTAGCCAGGTGTCAGGGCAGGTAGAGTGGGCGCCAGGTCTGAGGTTCCCTGCGGACGACCGTTTCGCGCTACACGCGATTGTTCACCGCTATGGGGAAGTTGGGGGCGGGCTGCTTCAACGCGGGTTACATACCCGCGTCGCGGCGGCACTTCCGCCTACGTCCGCTAGCCAGGCCCCCATTACTGTGTCATGCCTTGACGCACACTCGTCCTGCAGACAGGACGAAAAGCGTCCATGTTCCCCAGCAACAAAGCGTACGCCCACGGGCACGCCCAGCCGCGTCACGCGATGTCCAGCCAACCAGCTCCAGGATGCGCATCAATGGCTGCTGTTAGTAAACAGCAGGACATGTGCGCATAATGCAAAGTGCGTACTATATTAGAGGCACAAAAATAAACAATTTAACCCGAGGCTGGAGAAGCACGGGCAGCGGAGGCAAGGACAGGAATGCCCGCAGGCGCAACACGGGGTGTCCGGGCAACAAGACATAGCATAACATAAAAACAAATACCAAAAGGGTATATGTACAGTAAAAGGCGAGCCCATGGGGAAAAGGGGAAGAAAGAGAGGCGAAAAGGGGAGCAAAACAGTATAGTGAACAGCGAACCAACTGCAGAAAGAGGAAAAACGTGCACGAGGACAGGATAATGCGCGCATGCGCGGCATGGAATACAGCTCCCAGCCGTGCAATATGCGCAGCAGAGGCAGTAGAATGCGAGGGAAAAAGGAAAGAGCCAGCGATATACAGTAGAGGGCAGAACCAAGGAGCGAGATTCCACAGGTGTGTCGGAGCCAGGGCACAAAGGGAAATCAGGGATGAGAAATCATTTTAATTCACTTCTCCAGAAAGCAGGCTAATTCATTTTTATCATTCAGTCCAAGAGGGCCAAGGGCATTGGTTTGTATAATCCACCGAGCTTCATGTTGTAATAAAGTTCGCTCCCTATCTCCTCCTCGGTTTGTAAAGGATATATTTTCTAGGGCAAAAAACCTGAGACAGTGAGCGTTTCTCCCATGGCACTGAGCCATATGTGTTACTAATCTAGTAGACTTATCCTTAGATTTGAGTGAACGGAGATGCTCTTTGATCCTTGTCTGCATCTCCCGGGTGGTTTGGCCAATGTAATATTTATTACATGGACACAGCAGGCAATACACTACAAACTTAGTCCTGCATGACAGTACATCTTTAATTTTGATCGGGGTCCCTCCCAACATCGGTATTCCATGCTTCAAGATTTGATTACAGATACCGCACGTCCCACAGCGATAATTGCCTGGCCGTTTAAGAGTGTTCAGCCAATTACACGAGTTGGGTTTCCTGTACTCGCTGCTGGTCAGCATATCGCCCAAAGTGGGGGCCTTTCTGAATGTCACCAGAGGGGGTGCAGTGGTCACCCCTGTCAGGTGCGGGTCTCCCTGTAAGACGTGCCAGTTTTTACAGATGATTCTTTTGATGGTTGTCGCCATTGGTGAATAGTCAAAGGCAAACACTTGTTTGGTGGTAGTGCTGGGACCCTCTTTTTGTACAGTGTGTTGGCGTCGCCTCCTGATCAAGTCACTTCTAGGTCTAGAGAGGGCCCTATTTTTCGCCTCTTCCAACAACTTCGGGTCATAGCCTCTGTGCTGTAAACGTGCCTTGAGCTCCTCTGCCTGTTTCAGATATTGGGAGACCTCGCTGTTGTTCCTACGGAGGCGTAGGAATTGCCCATAAGGTATAGACTTCATCACCCAAGGGGGATGGAAGCTCTTTCTGTGCAGTATTGAGTTGGTGGCTGTACTCTTTCGGTAACCTTTAGTTATCAATCTATCGTGCTGAACGACAAGCTCCAGGTCAAGGAAGCTAATACGGCATGGATTTATTTCCGCCGTGAACCTCATATTGATCTGGTTGTCGTTCAGGTAGTCGATAAAGAGGGAGAAATCCTGCTCAGTACTTGACCAGAACACCAGGACGTCGTCCACGTACCTCGACCATCTCCGCAGGCACCCACGGTACGGGTTAGCGTCGCCGTGCACGCAAATCTCCTCCCAGCGAGCCAGGAAGAGATTCGCGTACGTGCAAGCCACCGCCGTTCCCATGGCGGTGCCTGACACCTGCTGGTACCATTTCTCTCTAAATAAGAAAGAATTGTGGGTAAGTACGAATCGTAGGCAATCGCAGATGTAATCACAGTGCTCGTCTGAACGTGTGCCACGCTTGAGAAACGATTCGACCGCCGCAATGCCATCTTCGTGTGGTATCCTGCTGTACAGGCTGACCACATCAATTGTGGCCAGCCTGTCGCCCGCGCACCAGTCCAGGCCATCGACCCCATCAAGGACGTCGATGGTGTCGGCAAGGTGCGACGGCACCATTGACAGCAGCGGCCTGAGGAGATGGTCGAGGTACTTTGACAGTCTCTCGGTAATCGATCCGATGCCGGAGACGATCGGACGTCCTGGTGGTCTGGTCCTGGATTTGTGTATTTTTGGTAACATGTACCATACTGGAAATCTCGGGTGCTCCGGTAATAACTGTTCCCCCATTTTCTTGGTCAGGAAACCTGCCTCTACCCCCCTACGGAGTAGGGATCGTAAGGCAGATACATATCTCCACGTCGGATTACTATCCAGTGGTTGGTATACTGTTACATCCAGGAGTTGGCTCATTGCTTCCTCTTCGTACTGTGTTCTAGTCATAAGAACGAGGTTACCCCCCTTATCTGCCTGCTTTAAGATCAAATCTTCCCTTGCTCTTAGCCATTTCAAGGCAGAAAGTTCTCCTTGAGTAAGATTGTTAGCTTCCTCTTGATAGACCAAAGCTTTAGTTTCCTTCAAGACGATTCTATAGAAGCTGTCAATGCTAGAGCCTGGAGTAGTTGGGAAGGGTGCGGTAGATCTACAGGGTCTAAAGGGCACAGGATCTTCTGGTAGAGGGATAGGATCTTTAATTTGATTCTCATTTACCTCTAATAGATCTAATAGAGTCCTGAGGGTGCAGTCCTCAGTATTTGAAATATCTCTCTCACAACTGGGGGCAAAGAAGCCCAGTGGGCCAATTCTCGTCTTGATGTTGTCCTGCAGGCTCTCTTTACGTGCAAAAAAGTGCCTGATGTTCAACTGTCTCACCCCCTTGTATAGATCTATCTCAAATTGGACAGGGTCAAACTTTCTGGTAAGTGAATAATTTAGTCCTTTTTGTAGCAAACTCTTACAATCTTCCGTGACCTCAATACCCGCAATGTTGACTATTTCCAATCCTAGGGCATCCTTTATTCCTGAGTTCTCTGCCTCTTGCCCCTGCGTCTCGCTCTCCAGGAGCGACCATCCCTCCAGGAGACTTGTTTCTGGGGTCTTCCTGTGGTGTTTCCGCCCTCCCCTTCGCAGTCTGCGTCTAAAGGGACCGATGCACATAGCTGTGTGTTTTCTCCAAAGGTTTGTGCGGCCCCAGATATAGATGGTTTGCTTGGTTTAGGTATAGGCTTGATGGATTTTTTCTTTTTATTGTTGTCGTCGCCACTGGTGTCAGAGGCGGAGTCGGTGGTCCAGTAGCCCCTAGGCTTCTTATTTTTGCGTGACTGCCCTATATTGCGTGTAGTGTTCCACGTGAAGATTTTTCCAGTCGCAAAGTCACTTTTGTCCCTTAGCAGTTTGCGTAGCTTTCTCTCCTTGATTTCGTTCTGCACCGGTACTAGCTTATCGCTGATCGTTTTCAGACTTTTCCGTAAGTCGTCGGGAGGTAATATGGATCCGAGCTGTTCTTTGATATTCCCAATCTCCTCGGTTACCAACTTGTGTTCTCTTTCTGTCCTAGCTAGGACGATAGCTTGAAGCCTTCTGGCGTGATTCACGTGTTCCTCCTCCCACTCCTCCACAAATTGCCTGTCCTCCCTGTATTCCGAGGGCTCTCGGTAATGTCTGAATCCTCGGGCCGCGATCTTATCGTCTTCGTATCTCTGCAGAGTGGCTGCCGTCCAAAAGAGTTTCACCTCTCTCTCCCTTTCCCTCCAGAGCTTCAATTCCAGAACCCTGGCGCCCACTGATTTGTTGTGGGAGGTAGTAGCAGAACTAAGGTTGGAGAAAAAGCCTTCCAAGTCTGCTCTCCCCTCTGCGATGACATCTAAGCCTTCAGCCCCAGAGGCCGCCGTTTCTGGACTCGCCTCTTCTGTAAGCATCACGGAGGTGCTCGGAGTAGATACAATGTCAGTGCAAACAAGAAAAGAAAAAGTTCCAGCACACAGCGAAAGATGCGACAGGAGGCTGGGCTAGGCTATACTGTATTGCAAACTGTGTAGATGTGAGTCCCTCTAGGCTGCGTGCTCCGGCAAGGAAGAAGCAGTAAACTTGTGGACATGGAGAGAGAGGACAAAGCCAGCACTGCAGTTAGGGTTCTTTAATTGATAAAAGTTGAACACTCACAGTTGTAAAGTAGCCAGGTGTCAGGGCAGGTAGAGTGGGCGCCAGGTCTGAGGTTCCCTGCGGACGACCGTTTCGCGCTACACGCGCTTGTTCACCGCTATGGGGAAGTTGGGGGCGGGCTGCTTCAACGCGGGTTACATACCCGCGTCGCGGCGGCACTTCCGCCTACGTCCGCTAGCCACGCCCCCATTACTGTGTCATGCCTTGACGCACACTCGTCCTGCAGACAGGACGAAAAGCGTCCATGTTCCCCAGCAACAAAGCATACGCCCACGGGCACGCCCAGCCGCGTCACGCGATGTCCAGCCAACCAGCTCCAGGATGCGCATCAATGGCTGCTGTTAGTAAACAGCAGGACATGTGCGCATAATGCAAAGTGCGTACTATATTAGAGGCACAAAAATAAACAATTTAACCCGAGGCTGGAGAAGCACGGGCAGCGGAGGCAAGGACAGGAATGCCCGCAGGCGCAACACGGGGTGTCCGGGCAACAAGACATAGCATAACATAAAAACAAATACCAAAAGGGTATATGTACAGTAAAAGGCGAGCCCATGGGGAAAAGGGGAAGAAAGAGAGGCGAAAAGGGGAGCAAAACAGTATAGTGAACAGCGAACCAACTGCAGAAAGAGGAAAAACGTGCTCCGACACACCTGTGGAATCTCGCTCCTTGGTTCTGCCCTCTACTGTATATCGCTGGCTCTTTCCTTTTTCCCTCGCATTCTACTGCCTCTGCTGCGCATATTGCACGGCTGGGAGCTGTATTCCATGCCGCGCATGCGCGCATTATCCTGTCCTCGTGCACGTTTTTCCTCTTTCTGCAGTTGGTTCGCTGTTCACTATACTGTTTTGCTCCCCTTTTCGCCTCTCTTTCTTCCCCTTTGAGTGTTCAACTTTTATCAATTAAAGAACCCTAACTGCAGTGCTGGCTTTGTCCTCTCTCTCCATGTCTCTAATAATATATAGCTTAAGGACGGGAAACTAGAAAACAACAGTACAACACTGTAATATTATTAAAGGCAACTTGACGTGCGTTTCACGACTATAGAAGGTCTTCAGAGGCATGAAATACAAGCAGGGCCATTTCTTGGGCAGTGCGGGCAGGGCGACCGCCCTGAGCACAGACTAGAAAGTAGAAGAAGGGGGGCGCAGGCAGAAGTAAATAACCTCTAGGGAGCTGGTGACATGCGGTGCAGCCAAATGGAAGAAGAAGATTAGCTCGATCACCTTCCTTGACTCCTCCTGGGCTGTCTGCATCAGACGTCAAGTCACCATCAAGTCACCACCGCGTAATGACAACTTATGTCCTGTAGCAGTACTGCAAGCTGTCAGTGCAAGGCACCCACGGAGGAGTCGGCTTTCCGGGCTCCCTTCACCTGGGTGTTTTCCTGACCCCTACTTCCTCCTGGATGAGCGGCTGGTCTCTAGAAAGTATGCAAGTCTACTTGTGACCTGTGGCTGTTTGACTGTCCCTAAAGATTTAGGGCCGGTTTCCTCTATCGCAGTTTCTGCCGCGATTCCGCAGAGTTTCCCCGCACATGAATCGCATGGGGAAACTCTGCCATAGGGAATAACGGCGCGGCGGCCGAATCGCTTGCGGGAGCAATTTGGCCGGAACCCCCCACAGAATTCGCTCATGGGATTCGCCTGCGATCCCGCTCAGTGCCAGCGAGACGCACGCCGCACTAGTGGAAACAAGCCCTAAGGGTTCGCGAGTACCCGGGGGGGGGGAGGGGGGTGCAATTGTTACACCTTCGCCCTAGGTGCAATTTATCCTAGAGACTGCCTTGAGTACAAGTACAGGTTGTTGTGAGTATCTGGAGACAACACAAATCGAAAAAAAATATATGGGTGACACTCGAAAAATTTGAATATCGTGCAAAAGTCCAATTGTTTCAGTAATTCAACTTAAAAGGTGAAATTAACATATGAAATAGACTCATTACATGCAAAGCCAGGTACCGTAATTCAAGCCATTATTTGTTATAATTTTGATGATTATGGCTTACAGCTTATGAGAACAAAAAATGTATTGACTCAGACTGTGCAAATACGTTATAGAAATACTGAATTACACTCTTTCACCTATGTTCAAATCATTTCAACATAAGTGAACGTCGATAATGGGCCCAATCCAATTCACCTTTTCTCCTAGGTGATATTTTCATATTATAAATAAAATGTTTTTTAAAGGATACCTGAACTAAGATCGTCCTCTCTGCTCTAAAAGATATGCAACAGCATAATAACCTTTAAACAAAAAACATTTCTTTGTTACAGCTGATACAAATTCTGCAATAAATTTGCAGTGTCTCTACTTCCTGATTCATGGAAGCAGACATATTGTTACCCTCCTGTGCTTTCAAATGGCCTTATCTGCCATAGGCAGTCATGTGACACAGGGGGAGATCAGGTTACAGCTTGTGATTAGATACAAATAAGGGGGAAATAAAAACAGTCTATACTTTCTAAATACATACAGGGTGCATTTCTCTATGTATTCAGTCCTGTGCAAGAGCTCAGGTCCACTTTAAGCCACCAGCAAGCAAGAAAATACTCAGAATACTGATGACAGTACAGGTGAAACTCGAAAAATTAGAATGTCGTGCCAAAGTCCATTGATGTCAGTACTTCAACTTAAAACGTTAAAACATATGAAATCATTACATGCAAAATTAGATATTTTAAGCATTTATTTGCTATAATTTTGATGATTACGGCCTGCAGCTTATGAAAACCCCAAAATCAAAATCTCAGACCATTAGAATATTGTGGAAAGGTTCAATATTCTAACCTCAAAGTGTCCAACTCTAATCAGCTAATTGATCCAAAACACCTACAAAGGGTTCCTATTTCATATATTAGTTTCACCTTTTAAAGAGGCTTTGTACTGCCTGATTTGTACAATAAAAATATCAATCGAGTCACTGTGATCTCCTGGATCCCTCTTTGCCGTTTCTGCTGCTCCCCGCCGTGACCCTGGCTTTTAATTGCCAGTTTTAGGCAATGTTTACTAACAAAAAACATGGCCGCTAACCAGGAAGTGATGTGTGTATATATATTTATATATATATATATATATATATATATATAAATCTTACAGTATACTACAAGTGTTTATTACAAAGTACTCCAGTCAGGGATTCTCACAGTTTCTCAGCATGGGCAGCTCCCTCCCCCCAGACAAGCTGAAATTAAGAGCAGAGACCTGTCTGTGAGGGATAAACAAAGCACACACACAGAGCCTGCAGGGGGCATGGATGGGGCGTATATAACTTCACCCTATCACAGCAGAGGCAGTGCATTCCTCTCTGGGTTAACAAAGCTTGACGAAGAAAAGAAGATTAGATACAGGTAGTCCCCGACTTACGTACCCCCGATTTACGAACGACCCGATTTACGAATCGCATGAATTCTCTGTTTCCATGGGAACAAGTCAAAAAAAAATTTTTTTTTTTAATTGAATTTTTCAGAAAATCGATTTTTTAAAAAATCTAAGAAAAAATGGCTTTTAAACTTGTATAAACAGGTACAAAAGGCAGAGGTGACACAGAGGGGGATACTGGAGGCACAGAGGAGGTACAGGGGACAGAAATGGCACAATGTTCCGACTTAAGAACAGATTCAGGTTAAGAACGAACCTACAGTCCCTACTACCTGTATATTATATTGACAGTGCAACTAGAAAAGGCTGCAGTAATCCAGACCACATTAGAACAGGTATAGGATAGAAGAAATAAGGCTGAAAGTTTTGTTACCGAGTCTCTTTAAGTTGAATTACTGAAATAAATGAACTTTTGCATGATATTCTAATGAGTTTCACCTGTGCAAGCATAAAAAAAGCTTAATCAAGGCATTACCACAAAACATCATAATAAGTATCACACTGAGAAAAATATATATTTACCCCTCTCACAGGAGGATCATAAAAGCCCTCTAGCTGCATCCTGCACAACACTGACTGGTGATTTTTTGTAGAAAAGGCAGCGGGTTGGCACTACTGTGAGAGCTGGCGTCCTGCGGTGGTCTTGAGTCTACCCCACTTCTAGCATAGCGTGCTCTGGTGTATAGAAATGTACCAGGTGGCAGAGGAGGCAAAGCAAACGGATACCGGCACTGCTATAAGCTGTGTTTAATAAATATGGTGGATACAGTACAAAAGCATACGAAAATTCAAATTGCATACGAAAATTCAAATTGCTCTACGGAGGCCTTTGCAGCCTCCGTAGATGCGCAGACGTGCGCGAAACGGCCGTCAGGCTTAACCTCACCCGGCACCCACCGCACCACAAAGGTATCACACCTGATATGTAATGAATTTGTAATACAGCTACAGCAATTTGAATTTTCGTATGCTTTTGTACTGTATCCACCATATTTATTAAACACAGCTTATAGCAGTGCCAGTATCCGTTTGCTTTGCCTCCTCTGCCACCCACAACACTGACTGGGAATCCCATCACTGCTATATTTGAATTTGCTGCTGAGGCTTCTCATTAGGACATTTTTTTGTGCCCTAATGGGAATCATTGGCAGAAAATTCTAATAAGACCCAAAGGAGAAGTTCAAATGAGCACCAGTGAGACTGTTTTGAGTTTTCATGTGAGCATCCCTATTGGAAGCAGGAAATGTGGACAGCTGCCGAGAGTGTAACTACAAATCATGGGGCCCCCTGCAATACATTGATGGGGCCCCCCAATATTCACACCCTTTCCTGACCCTAGTGACCCTCACATCCTAGGGGTACATTTCGTGAGGGTCATAAAACAAGTGTGTCTACTTTTCTGTAGTAAATCAGTATAGGACCTTCTCCCTGCATTTTTGCAGTGTTATACTCATGCCATGCACCCCCCTAAATGTAAAAAGTTTTGGTGTAGCAGATAATTGTCCCTGGTGCTTTACTTACAGACCCCTGCACAGATGTAGGTATCAGGGGGAGGGGGACAACCAGTTTCCCTACTGATTGATACTCTATCCAAAAGCAGTTATCTGTTGCCTAGTGATGGGCAGAAATTTTGCATAGCCGCAATTTCGCATTGAAAGTCACAATTACGATGCAAATCGTAATGTGAAATTTCGGGAAAAGTCGTAATTTCGTCTGTCATAATCAGGAACTGTAAATTTCATGCAATTTTTGCGTAATTTTCATGTAATTTCTTGCTGATTTTAGAGGTTAGAGCACAGCTCCAGTACATGCTTTTGTCACCAAAATTGCTACATATGTTAAAGAGAATAGTGGTTGTAAGTCAAAAAAGAAATTTGCAAAAAGACCTTGTACTTTTTGAGAAAATCCCTTTTATCTTCTTGCCGACCGCTCCACGCCAATTGGTGTGAAGTCCTGGGGGCGGAGATTGCACGGAATCGCAAGCTCTGCTCCATCATCAGTCTCCTAGTTGTGATTGTCGCAAGAAAACTGTTAGACGGCAAAACTGCCGTCTATTTACAATGTACATCGCTGCCATCTAAGGCAGCGCTGTACTGGGGACAGCCAAGTGAACCGGCAGTCCCCCTGGGAGGCACAGGAGCAATCCGCTGTCATAGGCTGATGCCTATGACAGCCAATCGCTGTCATTAGCTGGCGGAGGGAGGGGCGAGTACAAAAAAAAATAGCAAATTTTATTTAAAAAATCATGCTTTATAAATTAATAAAAAAAACAATAACCCCCAGCAGGGATCAGAGCCCACCAACAGAAATCTGTGTTGGTGGGCAGAAAAGGGGGGGTCACTTTTGTGCTCAGTTGTACGGCCCTGCAGCGGGCCCTTAAAGCTGCAGTGGACTAATTTGTAAAAATAGCCTGGTCACTAGGAGGGGTAAAGCATGTGGTCCTTAAAGGACTTACGAGGCCAATAACGAAAAAAAAAGTGAAGTACCTGCATCATGTTTAAATGCACGGAGGACGTCATCCGCCCCCTCCGTGCAGTTCTGCCGGGTCCCCACAGTGCAATCGCCCCCCGTGCCACTCCCGACCCCACAGCCCGGTTCGGGCTCTCCTGGTTTAAAATGCAAAGGAAAAATGTTTTCTAAACTGTAATTTTTCTGAGTTTAAAAACATTTTTCCTTTGCATTTTTAAAAGCGATTTTCTCAAAAAGTACAAGGGGCCTGATTCACAAAGCTTTTCTGTTAAATTACCTCACCTTACTTATTAACAATTTATCTCTCCTTAAGTGACTTAACTCTTGATTTAGCTCTCCTTAACTGACTTAACTTATTGTTTACCTCTCCTTCTCTAACTTAACTCATGGTTTAGATCTCCTTAACTGACTTAATTCATTGTATAACTCTCCTTAACTGGCGTAAAGTGAACCTTCAGACTAAAAATCTACTCAGCAGCACTGAAAAGGCTTGGTTTTTTTTTAACAGTTTCACAGCATCAGAACTTTTTTTTCTTACCCAATCCTCATTTTTAGCTGCACAGAAAAAACTGCCCAGGCATTTTTTCACTGATGCTGTGCAAAGCATGATGGTATTTCTGATGTTGTTGTTCTCCTTCTGCTGTTTGGCGCAATTTTTTTTTTTTGAAGCCTAGCGCGCACAGCTGTGAGGGGTGATCAGGACACTGGACAGTTGGAACTGTGTCTCATGCTCCTTGTCACCTCCTTTCAACCAAAAAGATGGCTGCCCCCATGAAATCACAAACATTTGTCTGGTGTGAGAAAACGCAGAAAAGCCGCCGCTAGTACTCAGAGTAAGGCGGCTGATTCTGCGTTCAACATGGCAGGTTGCGCGCAGAGACCTGCATTCACTGGCTGGACGGAGCGCGGAAAAACCGCCGCATGCCCAGAGAACAGGGCGGCGGATTTCGCGTCCGACGCGGCGGTTTGCAGGCATAGGCCTACTTCTGTCAGTACTGCTGAATGCGGAGAAAACGCCGCACGCTCGGACAGCGATGCGGCGGATTCCGCATCCAAAACAGTAGAGGCATTGCAACACACGTCTGGTGTGGCTGGGACTGATTGTCCACACAGGTTCAGAAGGACGCGTGCGCGCGCGGAGAGGCAGAGCATTTATGACAGCCAGAAGGGTGTCAGCTGACCAGGCCGGTCAGCTGACAATTCTTTCAGTTTTCATTGGTCCAGCACTTAGGGGAGGCGCAGGGGAGCGCTGGTGTATATATACTGGGTGCTGGTCATTCTTCTGGTGTCTGGTGTTGCGATCACTACGTGGTAGCACTCAGACCTTGTCAGTATCTGTGTTACATTAGACCTGTTTCCTAGGTGTTGATGACCAAGGAGCTCACACCTTAGTCTAGGAATCCTGTTATTATCTGTGTTATTATCTAGACCAGTTTCCAAGGTGTTGATGACCAAGGAGCTCACACCTTAGTCTAGGAATCCTGTTACCATCTGTATTATTATCTAGACCAGTTCCGGGGTGTTGATGATCTTGGAGCTCACACCCAAGTCTAGGCATTGTTGATTATTTGTTATGACCTTCTGCTTTCCTGACCACTCTTCTGATCTCTGATTAGGTACTTCGCTATATCTGATACTCTGTTGCTGAACCCTGCTTGTCTCTAGATTCCGATTCTGTCTCCTGTCTCTGTATCTGATCTGTCTGTCTGTTGCCGACCTGGCCTGTCCGACCTCGAGAACTATCTTCCCTCTTTGGAGATAGTTCACAGACCTGTCAGTGACACTTCACCATTAGTGTCACTCACTCTCTGGTCCTTCCCACTCTCAGCCTGGCTCCGCCCCTTGGGGAGCATCAGACCATTAGAAGGAACCTGTTCTCTGAGCAGTATCTCGTACTGCCTAGCACCCTTTATACGGGTGCTCTCCTCAAAGTATTACTGTTGCACAAACACTCATATTACTCAGGTGTCCAGAGGTTAGAGATATATCTGATTATCGGTGATACTGCAGATCATCAATATCCGGTAATCCGGTAAAGGACCGGTAATCAGATCCTGTCTGTGTTACATCGATCGTTACATCTGGTTTTTTAAAACAGGGTGGATAAGAGATTATATTATTATATTATATCTATTTTAATTAACTTAACTAATGTAACTTAAAGAGAATCTGTATTGTTAAAATCGCACAAAAGTAAACATACCAGTGCGTTAGGGGACATCTCCTATTACCCTCTGTCACAATTTTGCCGCTCCTCGCCGCATTAAAAGTGGTTAAAAACAGTTTTAAAAAGTTTGTTTATAAACAAACAAAATGGCCACCAAAACAGGAAGTAGGTTGATGTACAGTATGTCCACACATAGAAAATACATCCATACACAAGCAGGCTGTATACAGCCTTCCTTTTGAATCTCAAGAGATCATTTGTGTGTTTCTTTCCTGCAGCTATCTTCCACTAAAGTGTCAGGCTGTTTCTTCCTGCAGAGTGCAGACAGCTGTGCCTGTATGTAATTCCTCAGTATGTGAAAGCCCAGCCAGCTCAGAGGAGTATTTATCCAGCTTGTAAAATATAAGAGAGAAGAGAGAAGCTGCTCTAATCTAAATAATACACAGGCAGTGTGCAGAGAGGGGCCTGGATAGGGGAGATGCATCACAGAACCACAACACTGAAGAACTTGGCAGCCTTCCAGACACAGGCCTGACAAGTCTGACAAGAGAGAGATAGGTTGATTTATTACAGAGATGGTGATAGTATAAAGTGCTGCAGTAAGCCCGAACACATTAGAATAGCTTTTGGAACTTGTAGGATGATAAAAAACAGGATGCAATTTTTGTTACGGAGTCTCTTTAAAGAGACTCTGTAACAAAAATTTCATCCTGTTTTCGACCATCCTACAAGTTCCTAAACCTATTCTAATGTGCTCTGGCTTACTGCAGCACTTTCTACTATTACCGTTTCTGTAATAAATCAACTTATCTTTCCCCTGTCGGATTTGTCGCCCTGTGTCTGGAAGGCTGCCAACTCTTCAGTGTTGTTGATCTGTTATGCACACCCCCTCTATGCACACTCCCGTGTCTGTTATTTACATTAAGCAGCCTCTCTGCTCTCTTATCTTTTACAAGCTGGATAAATCGTCCTCTGTTAGGCTGTGAAAGGAGCTGGCTGCCTGGGCTGTCACATGCTGAGGAATTACAGACACCAGGCAGAGCTGTCTGCAGGAAGAAACAATCAGCCTGTCACTCTTCAGTGGATGAGAGCTGCAGGGGGTAAACACACAAATGATCTATTGAGATTCAAAAGGAAGGTTGTATACAGCCTGCTTGTGTATGGATGTATGTTCTATGTGTGGACATACTGTACATCAACCTACTTCCGGCTTTGGTGGCCATTTTGTTTGTTTATAAAAAAAACTTTTTAAAACTGTTTTTGACCACTTTTAATGCGGCAGGGAGCAGAGAAATTGTGACAGAGGGGAATAGGAGATGTTCCCTAACGCACTGGTATGTTTACTTTTGAGCGATTTTAACAATACAGATTCTCTTTAATGACAGTATGTAGGAGGCCTACCAGAGTATCCACTCACAAATCAGCTCCAATGCCCCAATCTAACCCCACAGTCTTCACCTTATGTGGCGTGTCCCCACTTAAACAGGAGGTGAGGTGACAACACCTGCCTGACTACGATTACACCCAGGCCTTTGATGTGCAAGGTTTTGGAGCTAAATGCAGGGTGAGCAAATAAACTTCCAGGCCAAACAAGACACACAGAAAATGGCAAAGTCCAGTAACAGTCCAGGGTCATACATGTGAGAACAGATATGCGAGGTACAAGGGGTAAGCAAAGGCAAGGTCGAGACAATCCCAGATCAATCCAGGTGGCAATCAACAAGGTCGGTATTCAGGCAAAGGTCGGTCCAGGCAGCAAACAAGAATGGTCAAGGTACAGGCAAGGGGCAATTCCAGAAATTCCAATAAGACAGAGCAGTATAATAGCACCCAGCAACTAGCCAAAGCTAACGCTATCACGGGCAATATGTGACTGACATAGCAGGCTTTAAATACAGACACTCAACCAATCAGGGGCCGGCCACTCATACAATGAGCCAATCAAACTGCAACATCCCTGCCTATGTGTCAGCTGACTCACATGTCAGCTGACACTACACTGTGCGTCGCCTAGCATATAACCCATTTTCTCTGAATTTCTGTAAGACTGTCTTAACATGGTTTCGATGATCAGACAAAGAGGAGGAAAAAATTTGAATATCATCAAGATAAACAACAAGAAAACGACCCAAGTAATCATGAAACACATCATTTATGAAATCTTGAAATACTGCTGGAGCATTACACAACCCAAAGGGCATCACGAGGTATTCATAGTGCCCTGCTTTAGTTTTAAAGGCTGTCTTCCACTTATTCCCCTGCCTAATCCTAATTAAATTGTAAGCTCCTCTGAGATCTAATTTGTTAAAAATCCTGGCACCGGCTACTTGTGCAAACAAATCCTCTATTAAAGGTAAAGGATATCGATTTTTGATGGTGATTTTGTTTAACTCCCTGTAATTAATGCAGGGTCTCAAACTACCATCCTTCTTTTCCACAAAAAAGAAGCCGAAGCCGGCAGGAGAAGAAGATGGCAGAATGAAACCTTTCTCTAAGTTTTCCTTAATATAGTCCCTCATTGCCCGATCTTCGGGCTCAGAAAGACTATAAAGCCTACCCCGGGGAGGCATAGTACTAGGAAACATATCAATTGGGCAATCATAAGACCTGTAAGGAGGTAACTTGTCAGCAGTCTATGGACAAAAAACATCTCCATATTCATGATAGACATCAGGCAGTTTATCTTTTATGTGTGCAGCACCCAGACAAATTTTAAGGTAATGATCCTTGCAATAAGGAGACCACCTGACAAGGTGCCCCGATTGCCAGTCAATAGAAGGATTATGGAACTTCAGCCATGGGAACCCCAGAATAATAGGACTAGATGGAATATTTAATAGAAAAAATGTAGCAATTCAGAATTAAGTGCACTAATCTAATTGGAAATGTCTGGCGTGACAGAAATTTGTTGACCGGACTGCAAAGGCATATCATCAATAGATGTCACATATAACTTCTCAGGCAAGGCCGAAACAGGGATACCGAGCTCCTGTGCCAAAGACAAATCCATAAAGTTACCTGCAGCACCGCAATCAACAAAAGCTTGACCATGATAATCTTTCTTGCCCCACTTAATGTCAATAGGCAGTAGAACACATTCATATTTAAGAAAAAATACCTGCTCGCTTAGGTGGGTTTCCTCGACCCCACCTAAGTGATGGAGTTTTCCGGCTTTCTTTTGACTGGACAAACTCGAGCAAGATGACCCGCACCACCACAATAAAGACACAACCCCTCTGTACGTCTCCTCAGTTTCTCAGCAGAAGACAGTTTGGAGGAACCTATTGCTATGGTTCCTCTTGGGAGGAGGATGCAGTGCCCCCTGGAGGAGTAACAGACATAAAGGGCACAACTGAAGGAGACCTTCCTTGACGTCTCTGATGGACCCAACGATCAATTCCAGTCGCCAAAGTGATAGCTTCTTCTAATGATACAGGGACTGGATGGCTTAGGAGAATGTCCTAGATAGTATCAGACAAGCCAAAGAGGAACTGATCAAGAAGCACAGCATCATTCCACTTAGTGGACACAGACCATCTCCGAAAGTCAGAAGCATACTCTTCAGCAGATCTCTTCAGCAGACCTCTTCAGCAGATCTCTTCAGCAGACCTTTCCGCAAATCTCTGATCTTTTGAACGGCTGTAGAGGTAATATCAGGATCAAAATATAAAATAGACATTGCTTTAAAAAACTCATCTACAGAAGACAAGGCAACTAGAGTTGGGCCGAACCTCCGATTTTAGGTTCGCGAACCTGGTTCGCGAACTTCCGCGGAAGGTTCGGTTCGCGTTAAAGTTCGCGAACCGCAATAGACTTCAATGGGGATGCGAACTTTGAAAAAAAAAATAATTATGCTGGCCACAAAAGTGATGGAAAAGATGTTTCAAGGGGTCTAATACCTGGAGGGGGGCATGGCGGAGTGGGATACATGCCAAAAGTCCCGGGGAAAAATCTGGATTTGACGCAAAGCAGCGTTTTAAGGGCAGAAATCACATTGAATGCTAAATGACAGGCCTAAAGTGCTTTCAAACATCTTGCATGTGTATACATCAATCAGGTAGTGTAATTAGAGTTCTGCTTCACACTGACACACAGTGGCAGGTTCACAGAACAGGTATGCAGTGGCAGGTTCACTGAACACAACAGGTATGCAGTGGCGGGTTCACTGAACAGGTATACAGTGGCGGGTCCACTGAACAGAACAGGTATGCAGTGGCGGGTTCACTGAACAGGTATACAGTGGCGGGTCCACTGAACAGAACAGGTATGCAGTGGCAGGTTCACTGAACAGGTATGCAGTGGTGGGTTCACAGCACAGGTATGCAGTGGTGGGTTCACAGAACAGGTATGCAGTGGTGGGTTCACAGCACAGGTATGCAGTGGTGGGTTCAATGAACAGGTATACAGTGGCGGGTCCACTGAACAGAACAGGTATGCAGTGGCAGGTTCACTGAACAGGTATGCAGTGGTGGGTTCACAGCACAGGTATGCAGTGGTGGGTTCACAGCACAGGTATGCAGTGCTGGGTTCACAGAACAGGTATGCAGCCAGACAGGAACAAGTTAAGCCTAACTAATCTTTCCCTGAGAGACAGTCTGCAGCAGCTCGCCCTACTCTCACTAACGCAGGCAGCACACGAGTGACCGTAATGGCCGCCGCTGCCTGCCTTATATAAGGGGGGGTGGGGCTCCAGGGGCTAGTGTAGCCTAATTGGCTACACTGGGCCTGCTGACTGTGATGTAGAGGGTCAAAGTTGACCCTCCATGTGCATTATGGGGCGAACCGAACTTCCGCAAAGGTTCGCCTGCGGGACGCGAACGCGAACCACTGAAGTTCGCATGGAACCGTTCGCAGGCGAACCGTTCGGCCCAACTCTAAAGGCAACATGATCCTGCGGAAGACCAAATGCCCAGGTCTGAGGATCTCCTTGCATCAAGGAGATAACTAATGCTACCCTTTGTGACTCAGAACCAGATGCAATAGGGCGCACCCGGAAGTACATGAGACAATTGTTCATGAAGTTACTGAACTGACTGCGAGATCCTGAAAATTTCTCCGGCAGAGGCAATTTAGGCTCCACAAAGGTTCTCAAAGGCAGTGGTCGAACCTGAGAAGTCGAAGGAGATGCATCAGATGGTGCAGCAGCTTGACTAGGCCCTTGTAGAACAGTAACCATTTGGGTCAGTTGATTAACAGCTCCTGTCAACTGGAGAACCTGATGGCGTAATTCCTCCATGTTGTAATTTATGAGAGTATACACTCACGAATCAGCTCCAATGCCCCAATCTAACCCCACAGTCTTCACCTTAAGTGGCGCATCCCCGCTTGAACAGGAGGAGAGCCGACAGCACCTGCCTGACTACTGGTACACCCAGGCCTTTGATGGGCAAGGTGTTGTAGCTGAATGCATGGTGAGCAAATAAACTTACAGGCCAAACAAGGCACACAAAAAATGGCTAAGTCCAGTAACAGTCCATAGTCATACACGTAAGATCAGATATGTGAGGTACAAGGGGTAAGCGAAGGCAAGGTCGAGACAATCCAAGATCAATCCAGGTGGCAATCAACAAGGTCGGTATTCAGGCATAGGTTGGACCAGGCAGCAAACAAGAATGGTCAAGGTACAGGCAAGGGTCAATTCCAGAAATTCTAATAAGACAGAGCAGTATAATAGCACCCAGCAACTAGCCAAAGCTAACGCTATCACGGGCAATATATGACTGACATGGCAGGCTTTAAATAAAGGCACTCAACCAATCAGTGGCCAGCGACTCATACAATGAGCCAATCAAACTGCAGCATGCCTGCCTATGTGTCAGCTGATAGAGGTTCAGCTGACCTGAACACAGCCCTGCCTAAGTATCAGCTGACTAACATGTCAGCTGACACTATTCTCTGTGTCGTCTAGCAACATAGAACAGGCGTCTAAGCAGACGCAACAAAGGAAATGGATGCAGGGAAAGCAGCAATCTAAGTAGTTTCTACTTGGGACACAATGCCGGTGCCTTGCCTCAGCTGGACTGCTCAAACAGCTCGTAACACATCAAACATAAAAAAGAGACGGCACTCCACTGGCTGCAAATCAAGTTGCTGTGTATTACTCGAACAGGAACACTACATGTTACGGAGGAACATCCTCCTTCATCAGGTGTAAACCTGATGAAGGAGGATGTTCCTCCGTAACATGTAGTGTTCCTGTTCGAGTAATACACAGCAACTTGATTTGCAGCCAGTGGAGTGCCGTCTCTTTTTTATGTCTAAGCAGACGCATCTGTCCTTTTTCTCCAGCAGAGCACGGACGTGGGGTTGCCATGTGCTGCGAGAACTGCGCAGCGCTGGAAGTGCTGGATGCGTTGCTGGATCCCGTAGGTAAGTCCCTGACAGTATGTTTGTTTAGGCTGAGGTTCCCCTTTAAATCATGGTTTAGCTTTCCTTATCTATTATCTCTCCTTATTTCTTTATCTCCTGCATTAGCACTCCTTATTCTGGGATACACGGTACGTGTCTGTACCGTGTATCGACCCGCTGATCCGGCCAGCTGATAATAATAAGCTGGCCCGATCATGCCGCTCGACCCGCGGCCGCTCGATTCCTGCCAGCGGACAATGGCAGGGAATCGAGCGGCTGATAAGCACCGCCGGCGGGCACGAGCAGGGAATCGATCCGCTCGCACGTGCAGACGAGCGGGGACGCGGCGGGAATGCAGTGGGGGTCGATCCGGCGGCTAATCGGCCGCTGGGTCGACCCATGTATGCCCAGAATTACGGTTAAGGTGAAAAATATGTAACCTTTGTGAATCAACCCCATGGTCTTTTTGCAAAATTATTATTATTTTTTCTTTTACTTATACCCACTATTCTCTATTCTTAACATATGTAGAAATTTTGGTGACTATAGCTTGTGTGGGGGAATTGCTATTAACCACTAAACTCAGCACAAAATTACATGAAAATTATGTGAAATTATGAATGATTACACAAAATCTGATTAATTTACACATCGTAATTACGTATGGGCTTAATTGTGAAGAGTTGCTTAAATTTACGTTCAATTTCACATATTTGTAATTAGCTGATTACAATCATCAGTACTGTTGCCTCATTTAATGTAATAATTTGTTTTTTTTAATTGCAGAAGTTACAACATTTTTCAGTAAAATGTTCCATGCATTAGAAATGCAATTGTTAATAAATACATTGAGAAGAGAGGCTCCTGAACTTGAGCTTTTAAAGTCAGTCATTTTATGACTCGGAGGCCCGTCATTCAGTTCATCTATTAGGCCAGAGTTTTATCCACTTCAACATAAACATATGTTTGAAACATTTGATGCATAAAAGCTTCAAGTGCCGGCCATTACAGTAGGCAATTGGTTTACATTTTCTGTTGCCCTTGAATTTCCCTGTATCCATTATCTCTCCATTTTATACTCTTCTCCTATGGTCACTTTTAACATAGCTTGCTGCTGTCATTATCTCATCTCAATGGCTAAAGAGATATAATGTTCCGCAATCAAAATTAACCGAGTTAGTGGAAATGGAATTAATGGGGCTCTCTTAATACAGGAGTGCTCTTGAACCTGGGAGTTGTTTAATTGTTAATTGCTTCATTTCTTGATGGAAATGACTGGAAAAGACATCCAGGCTCTTCTTAAAAGTAGTTTTGAAATGTTGATGTAGAGCCTTAAGTCCTTTGAATGACCCAGGAGTTTGGAACAATTGCTTAGAGCAGTATGTGCAAGTGAAATGTTACTACAGAAGAAGAACGGAACTTTTTCTTTCAGTCATTTCTTTTTTTTAATGTCTAGATTGAAAACTGTACATTGTTAACCTCCTGGGCAATATGGATGGGCCTAACTTGTCCATAAAAAAACATGCTATTAACGGTATGGACGTGTCAGGCTTGTCCAGCAGTTCTACATTCTCAGCTTAGGCGTTGCTGATGTGCACAATCCCACTTGCAGACCTCCTGGGTTCCTCTCTGTCACATCCCTGGCTGCAATCTCCTTTCTTCCACGGTGGTCCCTTGGAGTCCCTCAGCGATGACATGTTCCCTGCCAGCACATGTTTTTCGTCTGCCTGTGCCTTGCCAAAGAGGACCCCTGGGGCCCTGAAACAATCGTCGGCTGTGGCGGTCAGAGGCCATAACGTGTGTACTAAAACTATAAAGGGTTTGCTCTGTTCCTGATTCAGCCTGTGTGTGGACCCCTCTTTTGATTATCTGGATTACACAGCTACTGAGATCCTGCACCAGCATCCACTGCCAGGTGTGAGATTTTTTCGATTGGATGTTCCCCGTCGAGTCATTGTGATGGCGCTGCGTGTGCCCCCTGGTGTCGGGTGCATGCAGTCATCACATCTGGCTTTTGTATTGGATTCAATGCAAACATCTGTTTTGGACCCAATATATAAAAATCTAAATGTAAAAACAAAAATGCTATGGACAGCACTACTGCCCATAGCAGCACACATAACAGTGAAAAAAAAAATATATATTTTGAATAAAAATGTAGAAAACCAAAAATAGTTTTTCTCTATTTAACCAGCTGAGCGGTCTGGACGAGCTCAGCTCGTCCAGTACCGCCGGAGCCTGCCGCTCAGGCCCTGCTGGGCCGATTTGGCTCAAATAAAAAGCAGCACACGCAGCCGGCACTTTGCCAGCCGCGTGTGCTGCCTGATCGCCGCTGCAGTGCGGAGATCCGCCGCATGCAGCGGCGAAAGAGGGTCCCCCCAGCCGCCTGAGCCCAGCTGTCATACTCACCATGTCAGAAGGTTGCAGCATCCCCGAGCTGGTGTCTCTACGCGTGCGCGCGGGAGAACGCTGGGTCTTGTAGTTCCTCAAAGAACTGTCATGGCGCCCAGTGCTGCGCGATGTGCGCGCGCGCGCACTTGCGGTGGCGCGCGCACGCGCAGGGGCGCGCACCAAGTTGTGCACAGCGCTTGCGCAAAGGAGAGTGCGTGCGCAGCATTGCGCACTGCGCATGCGCGAGCGTTAATTCCGGCGCCAGTTTCAATTAGCAACAGTGTATAAGCAGCACTGCCCTTCACTGCAGTGCTGCTTGTTCTGGCAGTTTGGCTAGCGTATCTAAGTGCATTTAAACCTCTGATCTGATTTCCTGAATTGACCCTTGGCTTTGTGACCCCGACCATCCGTGATCTCCGCCTGCCCTGACCTTTGGCTTGTGTACCTGATTATCCTTGAACTCTGCCTGCCTCGACCTTTTGGCTTGTGTATCCGGTTATCCTTGATCTCTGCCTGCCTCGACCTTCGGCCTGTCCCTGACTACGTCCTGCTTTGCTACACCTGATCATCCAGCAGTGTCCTCCTGTTCTCTGAATCACTGTGGGCTTCCTCCAGCGCAACCTGGTGGGCACTAGGCAGCGAAGTGCGGCATCCCCGCTAGGGGGGTGTTCCAGCATTCCCATTAGGGGGGTGTTGGTGAAGACCCGTGGTCACTTAGACTCTGTGCTGGAGTGGTCCTATCCCAGTGGTGAGGTCAACAGTTCTTCACCCGTGACACCAGCGTAGCCGGAACAAAAAGTTCCGGCCAGCGCTAAGGGCTAGATCGGAGGCGGCTGACGTCAGGACGTCGGCTGACGTCCATGACGTCACTCCGCTCGTTGCCATGGCGACGAGGTAAGCGAAACAAGGAAGGCTGCTCATTGCGGCCTTCCTTGTTTATTCTGGGCGCCGGAGGCGATCGGAAGATCGCCTCCGGAGCGCCCTCTAGTGGGCTTTCATGCAGCCAACTTTCAGTTGGCTGCATTAAATTGTTTTTTTTTATAAAAAAAAACCCCTCCCGCAGCCTCCCTGGCGATCTTAATAGAACGCCAGGGTGGTTAATATATGCATGCTTGCAGACAGCATGCAAGACCACAACTTGCAAACAGTCCGCAAAAATGCTCAAAATATAAAGCAACGCATGAAAAAAAATTGCACCATTTTAGGTACAAAAATGATGCGGAAATTAAAAGCCAGGGAGGTTAATGGAGGATGTACATGACGACATAGCTAGGGAATAGAATAGCGCAGAGTTCCCCAACCCTGTCCTCAAGGCCCACCAACAGTACATGTTTTGCAGAAAACCACAAACATTCACAGGTGAGGTAATTAGTGTCTCAGCAGAACAGATTACCGCTGTGGATTTCCACAAAACTTGCACCGTTGGTGGGCCTTGAGGACAGGCTTGGGGAACACTGGAATAGAGGAATGGTTCTCCCTTCTGATCTGTATTTCTTCTGTCTTCAGCTTTATCTCTCTGTCTAAAGGTGCCTAATAACAGTACGATTTTTTTGAACAATCTTATTTTTGATAAGATCATTCAAATCAAAAGAAAACATCATATTTAAAGAGACCTGAATTAAAAGAAAAAAAGAGCTTTGAACTTATTGCACCCACAGCATTATAAATAGGAAATACAACTATACTATCTAGCTAAACCTAATAACCTATTAGTCGATCCTGTGATTTTATTGCACAACCTTCTGTCATGTGGATTTTTCTAATAAAGAACGGACATTTTTTCACTAAGCCAAGCCTGGTCTGCGGATCCTTTTTCCATGATTTGTGCTAAAGGACTGGCTCTCTAGATCCTGCACCGACTGGTATGTGTTACCATGGGGGTAGAGCGTTTATGAACTTGTTCTAAACCTAATAACACATTGGGATAGCCGGAAGTGGCGATTTCCAATTCCGACAAAATTTCTGCTTTCCGATAAGTGTCCTGATTTTACAGATTACTGCAGAAATCTGAATTTCTGATTTCCGGAATGTTATTTTTTTTTGTCAATAAAGTTAGTTCATTGTAAAAGTAAACAAAATGTGGAATACGCTATTTTTGCAGATGTATGCTAATATGCAGAAACCGCATTCCCTATTAGCACATGCGGTGAACAGCTGCATTCTCTGAATGGCCTAAAAATGTCTGCGGGATAGATTCTGCATTCTGTGATTGGCCTTATATTTCCAAAGGGTTCTGATTGGCCTAAAATTACTACCGTAATCAAATTTCCACAGTAAAATTCTGCATCCCCTGATTGGCCTAAGACTTCAGTGGAAATCAGATTTCCATGGAAAAATTCTGCATCCTCTGATTGGTCCAACGCTTCCTAATAATGTGATTGGGCTAAAATTTCCGAGTTGTGGCAATGCAGCATTTCCACGCAGTTCCGAGTTCAACATACCCGATTTCCGCTGTGGTAAGCACAGTTCCATTCAAAAACTCGGAAATCGGATTCAATGGAACTTTTCCAACCATCCCTACACTGTTGAACATTTTTGATAATCTGCCATGTTGATTAACCACCCATTTAAGGAGAAAATCGATAATGCGATCAATCCATATCGATTGGACCACCAGTTTGTTTGTTTTCTTTCAATACAATCTGAATAAGCGTATCAAAAATATAATTAAAATTGTACCATTAAAACTCAGAACTTTCTCTCTGCTGTAAAAGATAAGCAACAGCTTAATAACCTTTAAAGAGACTCTGAAGCGAGTCTAAAGTCACTTTTTTAACTTGTAGCCATGTTAATCATTATAAGCCCTGCTAAACCGCCGCTATCCCGCGGCAAAACGAGGGGTTTATACCCCCCCAAATCCCCCCTGCAAAATCCACGACTTTCTTGGTCGTGGATTTTGCTGCACATGGAGGCAGAGCTTTCAGCTGCAGCTCTGCCTCCATGCGCGTCAATTGCCGCCTCTCCCCCGCCCCTCTCTGAAGGAAGACTGAGAGGGGTGGGGAGAGGTGGCGATCAGCAGGGATTGACGCGCCAAGAGGCAGAGCTACAGCCATAAGCTCTGCCTCTATGAGGAAGCGCTCCCCAGACACAGGAGAGGGAATGTGGGAGGTATAAACCCCTCGTTTTGCCATGGGATAGCGGCGGTTAAGTAGAAATTATAATGGTTACCATGGCTACAAGTTAAAAAAGTGAATTTAGACTCGCTTCAGAGTCTCTTTAAATGACCTCTGTCGTGAAAATCTAATATCTTGGTCACCCCCCGAGTCCAACTCAAAACCTTTGGAGACAGAGTCTTCTGTCATGCTGTCCCTACACTTTGGAACTCCCTGCCACACTCAATCAGCACATCTCCATTCCTGGAAGCATTTAAGTCCAAACTAAAAAAGCCACCTGTTTAGTCTCGTGTTTACGAACACCTGAGGGCCCTTTCACACTTGAGCTGTGCAGCAAATTGCTGCACTGCTACCGCAGCCTAATGAAACCCTATGGGGAATTTCATACTTCCCATGTTTGGGTACACTGTGCCGGAAGTGGCCAATTTAATGCTAGCGCAGGACTATGTCACCGTGCGGGACCCGTGGCGATGTGCATCAGGCCAGAACTAATTTTCTTAATCGTAAGTGAGGACAGGCTTGTTTTCCAGAACCTGCCGTTAAAGTTGTTGCCTGTGAGGTGACCCTGGTTTGTGAGTATTTCTATACTTACCTTTGATCTTCCTCCCCCAATTCTGATTCATACTACACAATATTGGGCTCTCGGTGTCCTTGTGTCTCTTTGTTTCTGCATAACTCATGTTAGTTTATGGCGACGCAGGGTCCTTTAACGACGTTGGTAGAGATGAGCGTAATGACCTAATTACGATTTCGCGAAATTTCGCGTAATTAGTGTAATTACGATTATGGCCGTAAGTACATAATCGTAATGAAGAGGGATTTCGCGAAATTTCGCGTAAGCGTAATTTTCGCATTGCAGTGGGTTCATGCCGTAATTTCGCATTAAACGCTACCGTAATTTCGCGTTAAACCGTAACGCTCCGTATAATATAAAAAAGCCGCCGACTTTAAGGGTTAATAGCAAAGCCCCCTTAAGTGCTAAGAGCCTCAAATTTGGAGAATATATTAAGGAGATCAGGAGGAATAAGAGGAAAAATTTTTTTTTCAAAAAGACCTTATAGTTTTTGAGAAAATCGATGTTAAAGTTTCAAAGGAAAAATGTAAACATTTAAAAACCCGCCGACTTTAACGGTTAATAGCAAAGCCTGCTTAAAGTTTAGGAACACCAAATTCCCAGGGTATATTAGGGGGATCAGTGGGAATAAGAGGAAAAATTTTTTTTTCAAAAAGACCTTATAGTTTTTGAGAAAATCGATTTTTAAGTTTCAAGGGCAAAAATGTCTTTTAAATTCGGAAAATGTCAGTTTTTTTTGCACAGGTAACAATAGTGTATTATTTTCATAGATTCCCCCAAGTGGGAAGAGTTTTACTTACTTCGTTCTGAGTGTGGGAAATATAAAAAAAAAACGACGTGGGGTCCCCCCTCCCAGACCTCTTTAACCCCTTGTCCCCCATGCAGGCTGGGATAGCCAGAATGCGGAGCACCGGCCGCGTGGGGCTCCGCACCCTGACTATACCAGCCCGCATGGTCCATGGATTGGGGGGTCTCGGAAGGGGAGGGGCAGCCAAGCTTTCCCCTCCCCCTCCGAGCCCTTGTCCAATCCAAGGACAAGGGGCTCTTCTCCACCTCCGATGGGCGGTGGAGGTGGAGGCCGCGATTTCCTGGGGGGGGGGGGTTCATGGTGGAATCTGGGAGTCCCCTTTAAAAAGGGGTCCCCCAGATGCCCACCCCCCCTCCCAGGAGAAATGAGTATAGAGGTACTTGTACCCCTTACCCATTTCCTTTAAGAGTTAAAAGTAAATAAACACACAGACACTTAGAAAAAGTATTTTAATTGAACAAAAAACATAACCACGAAAAAAGTCCTTTAATATTCTTAATTAACCATTAATACTTACCTGTCCCTTTAAAAGCCAGTTCCCACGCAATATCCTCGGAAATATACTAATCAGTTACAATATAACAAAGTTATTACAATGTAACAACTTTGTTACATTGTAACTACGCCGCACCCAACGCCACTCGCCGCTCAGCCGCCGCACCCGCACGCACCCGACAGAGCTCTGAGCTATATAGCTCAGAGCTCCGTAAGCATCTTTGTATTTGGGCTCCAAGGAGCCCCATTGGTCCTTAGCAGACCAATGGGGTTCCTTTAAATCAGAAGGAACCCCATTGGTCTGCTAAGGACCAATGGGGCTCCTTGGAGCCCAAATACAAAGATGCTTACAGAGCTCTGAGCTATATAGCTCAGAGCTCTGTCGGGTGCGTGCGGGACGCTAAGTCCCCGCCGGCTCCCGCTGCCTTCCCCGCCTCTCCCACATGTCACCCACATGTCACCCACATGTGGGTGACATGTGGGTGACAGATGTGGGCGGGGTGGACAGCGGGAGCCGGCGGGGACTTAGCGTCCCGCACGCACCCGACAGAGCTCTGAGCTATATAGCTCAGAGCTCTGTAAGCATCTTTGTATTTGGGCTCCAAGGAGCCCCATTGGTCCTTAGCAGACCAATGGGGTTCCTTCTGATTTAAAGGAACCCCATTGGTCTGCTAAGGACCAATGGGGCTCCTTGGAGCCCAAATACAAAGATGCTTACGGAGCTCTGAGCTATATAGCTCAGAGCTCTGTCGGGTGCGTGCGGGTGCGGCGGCTGAGCGGCGAGTGGCGTCGGGTGCGGCATAGTTACAATGTAACAAAGTTGTTACATTGTAATAACTTTGTTATATTGTAACTGATTAGTATATTTCCAAGGATATTGCGTGGGAACTGGCTTTTAAAGGGACAGGTAAGTATTAATGGTTAATTAAGAATATTAAAGGACTTTTTTCGTGGTTATGTTTTTTGTTCAATTAAAATACTTTTTCTAAGTGTCTGTGTGTTTATTTACTTTTAACTCTTAAAGGAAATGGGTAAGGGGTACAAGTACCTCTATACTCATTTCTCCTGGGAGGGGGGGTGGGCATCTGGGGGACCCCTTTTTAAAGGGGACTCCCAGATTCCACCATGAACCCCCCCCCCAGGAAATCGCGGCCTCCACCTCCACCGCCCATCGGAGGTGGAGAAGAGCCCCTTGTCCTTGGATTGGACAAGGGCTCGGAGGGGGAGGGGAAAGCTTGGCTGCCCCTCCCCTTCCGAGACCCCCCAATCCATGGACCATGCGGGCTGGTATAGTCAGGGTGCGGAGCCCCACGCGGCCGGTGCTCCGCATTCTGGCTATCCCAGCCTGCATGGGGGACAAGGGGTTAAAGAGGTCTGGGAGGGGGGACCCCACGTCGTTTTTTTTTATATTTCCCACACTCAGAACGAAGTAAGTAAAACTCTTCCCACTTGGGGGAATCTATGAAAATAATACACTATTGTTACCTGTGCAAAAAAAACTGACATTTTCCGAATTTAAAAGACATTTTCGCCCTTGAAACTTAAAAATCGATTTTCTCAAAAACTATAAGGTCTTTTTGAAAAAAAAATTTTTCCTCTTATTCCCACTGATCCCCCTAATATACCCTGGGAATTTGGTGTTCCTAAACTTTAAGCAGGCTTTGCTATTAACCGTTAAAGTCGGCGGGTTTTTAAATGTTTACATTTTTCCTTTGAAACTTTAACATCGATTTTCTCAAAAACTATAAGGTCTTTTTGAAAAAAAAAATTTTCCTCTTATTCCTCCTGATCTCCTTAATATATTCTCCAAATTTGAGGCTCTTAGCATTTAAGGGGGCTTTGCTATTAACCCTTAAAGTCGGCGGCTTTTTTATATTATATGGAGCGTTACGGTTTAACGCGAAATTACGGTAGCGTTTTATGCGAAATTACGGCATGAACGAAACGCGAAATTTCGCATTGAAAATTACGCTTACGGTATTTTCAATTACGATTTTAATGGCAATTACGCTGCCGCAATTTCGCATCGTAATCGCGAATTTCGCATGCGTAATTATGGTAATGCGAAATTTCGAAAATTTCAGCTCAACTCTAGACGTTGGTGTTGCAGCATGCATGCGCGGAAGCGTATTTTTACAACATGCTTCTGAATACCCGAAGCAGGAAGTGACCGCAAAGCACGTGTCACTTCCTGCTTGGCCAGTGGCCAGACAGGGAACACCGCGTAGTGACGCAGTGTTCCCTGAATGCCTCTTTTTGGTGATGCGGTGCGGAGGGCGCGACGCACTGCATTGCTAATGACATTATACAGTGTGAAACTAGCCTGACTGTTTCCTCTGTAACACAGTCCAGCCTGCAACCCTTTATTGTTCTGAGACATATCTATGCGCTTTGAGTCCTATGGGAGAAAAGCGCTTTACAAATGTTATTGTATATGGTATAATATTATTTGTAAAATACACTAAAGTAAGCAAACCCCTAATGGATTTTTTTACTATCTTGTATCCTTATCTCTATGATGCAGACATGTTGGATTTTTCTATGCTATTTCCATGCCCCAGACAATCACTGTAGTGCTGTAGATATACTCTGTGGTCACTCGCTGTGCTGACAGCTAATGGGCAGCGTACCCTAGCTTGATTTTCAGATGTATGGTCAGATATTGGCATCTATCAAGTTGCTACTCCAGCTGAGTAATTTAATTTCCTAATAGCTTCTTATACTCTGCACAAGTGAAATTGCACCACCATGAAGAACTATACATATCATATGCAAATCACAGTACTGGTAGAAGAGAGAATCATATGCAAATGATTACGTTTTCGTACGTAGCGGGTCACGGACACCCAGTTTGTGGTGAGACCGTATCCATGAGCGGCTTCACCTGAATTAGTCGAAGCGTGCAATTGCCATGTGTGTTGGGTGTGACAGGAGTATGTAAGTACCATCAAGCGAGGGAGTGGATCTGACAGGTGCGCAGATTTATCAAACAGGCTCACCAAGACCCATTTGCAATGGCAACTGGCACCTTAAACAGCCTGCCAACAGTCCCCTGTACAGAACCTCCCCCCCCCCTCCATGTGCAGCTGCAGCCACTTTTGCTCTGAGCTCACATTCCACATACCACCAATCCCTCCATATACAGCAGTTCTCCTCTTTGCTATGCCATTTGCAGCCCCCCACGCCAACCTCCCCTTTTGGACAGCAGCTTTCCTAGACCACAACATATGTAGCTCTGCAGCCCCTCCAGAAGTCTGGTTCTGCCTATGCAGCTCCGTAACAGCCATCTTGAATACGTTCATATATTACTGCTAGTGGTTGTCATGTATCTAGGAGGACTCGTAGAGAAGCATGTGATTTGTTTGATCAGCTGATAGATATGCAAAGCTCTGATTTGCTGTGATCACATTCTGCTTTTAGCATTAGCACATGATCATGACTAGCAAATCAGAGACTTACATATCTATCACCTGACCAAACCGATCACTTGCTTCTCCATGAGTTCTCCTAGACATGACCATCACTAATTACTGCTTTGTAGTAAAAGTAAAATAAATCCTTAATGTACACCAGAATAGGTCCAGACATTTATTTGGGACTTCTTTGTTTACTACAGTAGTAAATCAGAATGGTTCCTGGCTTAGAGATGGAGTGTGAAAATGATAAATATTCTTCTGTAATCGTTTAGATCACCCTGACAAAAGAAAAAGGAAAACAAAAAATTAAAACTGATTTTTGCTTGCTAAACATAAACAAAAGTATATTCTGATTTTGTTTCATTATCTGAGCATTGATAAAGTAAGATTGTTAAAAAGTCTCTCTGGAAAAAGAAACTTAATTCTTCGGTTTAATGGAACGATGTTGATTATGATAACTTAGCAATTTTCATGTAAGTGGAACAAACATAACGACTGGACATTCTCTAACAGATTTTCGATTTTCATTAACATCAGGTTCAAAAGAAACACGGTGGCCAGTGGAATGCTATTACCATGAGAAAAGATTTGATCAGATGACATTAAGAAAATAATCTCCAGTCATTGAAAGACTGCAGGAAATGGGGTCTTCCTGGTACAATGTCAGGGTAACAGCTATTAAGTAAAATTACTTTATATTGCAGTTGTTCAAATCCATTTGCAATTTCCAGCTCGTTCAAGGAAGTAAGTAGCAGAGTTATAGCTATAGTCACATTAAAGCAGAACTCCTGCTAGGTATAAATATACTGTACATATATATAAAAAAATCAGATCATTGTGAATTCTTGAAACCGTGAGAGTTAACAAGCACTCTGGATAGTGTAATGGTTAAGGGCTCTGCCTCTGACACAGGTGACCTGGGTTTGAATCTTGGTTCTGCCTGTTCAGTAATCCAGCACTTATTCAGTCAGGAGACCTTAGGCAAGACTCCCTAACGCTGCTACTGCCTATAGAGCACATCCTAGTGGCTGCAGCTCTGGCGCTTTGAGTCTACCAGGAGAAAAGCGCGATATAAATGTTCTCTGTCTGTCTGTGTCTGTTTCACTGCGCATGTGCAGTTCAGAATCATTTGTCACTGTTTGGAGGACCATCTGGGAGGCTGGAGGGAGATGTGGACCAGGACCCGGAGGGATCCCAAAGACAAGAAACAGCATGAGGGATCAGTATTAGGTAATCTGGCCCAGCATGGCCCTAAATTTTTCCCCGCTTCAGAGGTACTTTATAGGGTACCTGAACCAAATAAAAAAGTGTAATTTAAGCATTGGGACTTTTTGATTTATGTTATTAATGGAAGTTAGAGGTGTATGTGAGTTCCAGAGTCCCCCTGTTCCCTGTTCTAGCTACCTTTATTTCTCCAATTCCAATGGGAATGAGTCACCTGCAGGGCCGGATTTCTGGAAAGGCCACAAAGGCCCAGGTCTTGGGTGGCTGCATCCCAAGGGGGCACCTGGACATGGAGGGGTTGCTACATATGAGAGGAGAACAACACATGAAAAAGGGAAATTGATGCTCAAGGGAGCTATTCATGGTAGAAAGGGACTGCTGTGCACAGATGATACACAAGGAAGAGGGGGCTGCACATGGAATGGGAGGGGAGCTTTACTAAAGAAGAATCCGGTATAAAGTGTAAATGCAAATCTATTAAAAATGTATTGATATATAGAATTAAAATTGGTTAAAAAGTCGTAGTAAATAGCAGGGCTTTCAATATTGCATTGCTGGCCAGCTTAGCAATCATTAAGCTTCATTATAGTCATTGATAGTGGTACCTCTTTAACCTCCCTGGCGGTTTATTAAAATCCGCCAGGGGGCAGCAAATACGTTTTTTTTTTTTAAAAAAAATTCTTTTTCATGTAGCGAGACAATGTCTCGCTACATGATAGCCGCTGCCGAGCGGCATCCCCCCAGCCCCTCCGATCGCCTTCGGCGATCAGAGATCAAGAGATCCCGTTCAAAGAACGGGATCTCTTGGAGGGCTTCCCCCGTCGCCATGGCGACGGGGCGGGATGACGTCACCGACGTCATCGACGTCGTGACGTCAAAGGGGAATCTGATCCACCCCACGGCGCTGCCTGGCACTGATTGGCCAGGCAGCGCACGGGGTCTGGGGGGGGGCGGCTGCGGCGACGCGTATAGCGGCGGATCGGCGGGTAGCGGCGGCGATCGGAGGTTACACGCAGCTAGCAAAGTGCTAGCTGCGTGTAACAAAAAAAAAATTATGCAAATCGGCCCAGCGGGGCCTGAGCGGTGCCTCCCGGCGGCATAGCCCGAACTCAGTTCGGGCTTACCGCCAGGGAGGTTAAATATGATGGAAAGTAATCACAGTCGTATCCCGTATCTTCAGTTAGTATATATATTTCAACTGTGTATTCATCCATAGGTGGTGCAATATTCCCAAAGTTGATCAGTTCATTGCTGCATATATAAAGACGCTTGCCAGGCACTATTGCAATATTATTCACATCTACCATTCAAACAATAAGCAGACTGCCCTCCAATATAAGCTCATAGCAAGAGAGCACATATGTATAAGCAACATGAATAGAACTCAGCGGGCCTCCGCATTTAACTTCACCATGTAATTGTCTCACTAATCCTTTTCGGTTCACGTAGTGCATGGGCGAGCACTGAGGTCTCTGTCCACCATTGAGCAACTGCAGTTGAGGGTTGTAGCATGTCACTCACTGCTCTGTGCTAAATAGTAAGAAGACCTGTCACCGGCTGGTGTCCCAGCGCGGTGTCTCCGTAGGTCTCTGCTCTGCTCAGTTTTTCACAAAGCGCTTGGTGCTAATAGACTCTGCCCACGTGTGTAGTGGAGGCATATGCCGGCCAGATACAAAGAAACCCCGCACACTTGGGAGGAGAGTCGCTGCACAAGAAAGGGGAGACACAACATACTTGGCCTAGAGACACAAAAAGTATGAATTCGGCCTTGGCCACCTGGAAGTGCCTGAGAATGCATGCATATGGTTGTTCAAACCGCACATGACCAGTGCACAGAACATGCAAACCATAAGCATATATTGTCCAAAGTAAGATGCAAACCATGGATGCTGTGCTGAAACATAAGAATACCCCATCACAAAGTAATCCCAGCTTCCTGGAAAGCCTGTACATTTAATTATTCAGCTGTCTACTTTTTCACTCATGCCCAGGACAGAATAAACTTTGCAAACCGAATGAGGTTGTACATTTACCTTTTGCTAGATTCAAGTAAAAAGAGTTAATCTAGAATGCAGTTGCATGCCTTGCCTGATTTGTAACAGATTTCCATACTTTCCTCATTGTCATTAAGGGCTCTACAGAAATTACCTTGCTAATTATGTCCTCTACCTATCTTAGTTGCTTTACACATACTCGGAGGAGTGTTTTAATTGAGCCTCTTGTTGAAGGAACATCATTAAGATAAAAGTTCTTAATGGGGAGACAGATTTCCACATAATGATTTTACTATTCACTGTTGTTCCAGGTCTTTCTCTAAAATGCATGGGTAGACCAAGGGAAGATAAAAAGATAATGATCAAAGAAAATCAGCAACCTGACTCACCCCCTAGATCATATTTCTAAATACAAAGCAAGCACAATTACCCTTTCTTAGCCACCCAATGATCTCCTAAGCTTTAGGCCTTTTGGAGACAAGTTACTGAACTTGGTTCATGGCTGCTAGTAATCCCTACACTATAACACTAGTACCGTCAGTTAATCTTTGGAGGAAAAATTTGTAAGAGGAATATGGAGGCAGACATATCTATTCCTTTTCAAAAATGTAACTTGCTTGACTCTCATGCAACCTACAACCTTTTCAATCACCAACCAATACTGATTATGTAGATAAGGTGTTCTGGTTCCAGCTTCTGCTCCACCTACAGTATATTTCCAACATCATACAAATATATTATTTGTGTTTTTTCAAACCAGCTGCTTTGACTGTAAATTCCCACCATGCTTGGTTTGGGCAAGTGATCACACACATGAGAAAATCTCTATTATGACCCAGCTGGATATAACAAACCCTGCCTCTACTGGTATTCGAAATAGGCACAAGTATCTGCAGACACAAGTTGGAGGATTGGGAATACTTGCAAATTTCCTGTGTAAGCTCACAGTCATAACTCTTCTCCAGTGTCCTTCAAAGTAAGCCCTGTTTTGCTAATAAAAACAAGTAAACATACCAGGAATTAGGAGGAAGCTGGCTGACCCTCTTCAAAGCAGTTATGGTTGGTGAATACTAGGAAGGTTAGGGATAGATTGGGATGGTTAGGAATTAGATTTATGAGTAAGGGTCAAGGTGTGTACACACACACTACGGCCACCAATGACGGGTCCGTCAGACCCTCCCGCTGGGCGGACTTTCAGGCGACAGTAGCACGTGTGTACGCTCTGTCGGCAGACTAATAAGGCTGTTTCTGAACGATCCGCTGAGCTGAACTGTGTCACACTGTATTGTAGTGGCAAAATGTGCCCTTAGAATTAACAATCTCCTATTGCTGGCAGAGAGATAGCTAAAATGAACTTTTTTTGCAGATTTACATGTGTGGAGGCTGCAAGGCCACAGGTGGATGCAGTTCATGATTGATATTTCCTATAGCTTTGCAGCTGTGGTAGTCAGATCAGTACTGTATCAGATGTTTCTTGACATCTGACGTAATGTCCAGCAGTGCACAGCAGCATACAGGTAAACAATCAACGGGTTAAATATGGTGGCCTTGAAGTATGGCGTGTATAGATCTGTAGTGGGATGCTTGCTGGATAATTAATGGCAAAACTCTACCTATTCCAACCCTATACCAGAGTAGCAGAGAGCAGAGTGATTGAAGCTTTGGTGCTGAAGAGAAGTAGGAAGTAATTGCATGGTGGTGACTTATATTGGAGATATCCACTTCCTGTCAAGGTGTATGTTTCAAAATTGAGTGCGAGCGCAAATGAAAAAGAAATCATTTTATGCCAGTAGTAGAATATCTGTAAATGTATCGATATTCTATAACTGATATAGTGAAATATCGGTAATATTTGGCAATATTTCACTATGACCTAACCTCTCCCTACTCTTACACAGAACCCTCCCCTGGTGGGCAACTGATAACCTCCTCGGCAACTAATACCCCCCGACAACTTATAACCCCACCCTACCTCCCCACAACTAATAACTCCCCCCAGACAACTAATAACCATCCCACCTTGGCAACTAATAACCTCCTTCCCTGGTTGCAGCTAGCCTTAACCCTTACACCCCCCCCCCCCCCCCCAGCGACAAGAATGGATGCCCGCAATGCAATCTATGGCTACTAATAACAGGAGCTTCGTTAGCTGCCCCTCTCTCAAGGGAATAAGTATAAGGATACATTAGTAACTCTTACCGTTCCCACAAGTAGTTAGGAAAAATAGTGACAACAGAAATATTTTTAATGAAAGAGTAAAAGCACATACTGGCCAAATTTGTTTTGTTAATACCCCACTTCATAATCTTACAATCTGTCCTAACTGACTCATAAGAGTTGTAATCCCCTGGTATCTTCTGGTTGAGTGCATAACTCAAAATATTGAGTTAGTTTAGGATTAATAATCGATTGAGATAGTTTTGATTTAGGAGTCATTTATAGAGTGTAGGCTAGACTTAAAGGGCAGCTGAAGTGAGAGGGATATGGAGGCTGCCATATTTATTTCACATAGAGCAATACCAGTTGCCTGGCTGTCCTGCTGATCTTCTGCCTCTTATATTTTTAGCCATAGCCCCTGAACAAGCATGCAGCAGATCAGGTGTTTCTGACTATTTTGTCGGATATGACAGGATTAGCAGCATGCTTGTTTCTGATGTGAGTTAGACACTACTGCAGCCAAACTGATCAGCGGGGCTGCCAGGAAACCGGTATTGTTTAAAAAGAAATAAATCTGGCACCCTCCATATTCTCCTCACTTCAGTTGTCCTTTAGGGCTTATTCACACCTAGGGCGTTTTGCGTTTTTATTTGAGCGCTGGTGATTTTTAAAAACACCCTAAAATCGCTAGTGCAATGATTCCTTATGGGACAGTTTATATCAGCGGGTTTCGACCACTTTCCGCTCAGCAAAGCGCTGCATGTACCATTTTCAGGGCGATTTTGCTACAATGGAAGGTATAGGAAAAGCGCAAAACGCTCACAAATCGCTTTACCCAACGATTGCGTTCGCGTTTTTAAGAATAAATACATTGTATTTATTCATTTCCGGGTGAAAGAGTTCACTTCCTGTCTGTCGTCAGGAAGTGAAAAATCTGAATTGCTCTGCAAAAGCGCTTTGTACAAAATCGTAGCGCGCAGTGGAGCACAGGGAGGGGGAAAAAGCGCAAAAAATCGAAAATCGCTGACATCAGCGATTTCTATTTTAGATGTGAACAAACCTTTAAATAAAATTATAGCCAAGTGTTAAGCATTTAGGTTATTGTAGGGTGAAACAATTATTGTTATTATTAATAAACTTTATAAAGCGTTAACATATTTCACAGTGCTGTACAATAGACTGGAGAGACATTACAAAATTAACCACTTACTGACACATTAAAACGTCCTATTGGAGCCTGTTAACGGCTCCAGGATGTTTTAATGCATTGCTTGCTCCCCCCGCCACTGTGCACGTGTGTGCACCTCCCCCGCCACCGTAAATAGTTGCCTTAGGGACTTAGCTTTTTAATCTATATTTTATGAGGGTATATTACTATTACTTTACTACATAGGGGCCTGTTATTATGGAAAAAAGACAGACAAATTACACCTACTGTATATTTCCCAATAACATATTGTCGCCATACATTGTCATAGGGACATCATTTAAACATAATAATTGGGACAAATGGGCAAATACAATTTGTGAGTTTTATCCACAGGAGAATGTTTTATTGTAAAACTATAATGGCCAAAACCTGAGAAATAATGATTTTTTTTCCATTTTTTTTATTGTTCCCATTAAAATGCATTTACAATAAAAAAATTCTTGGCAAAATGTACTACCCACAGAAAGCATAATTGGTGGCAAAAAAAAAACAAGGTATAAATCATTTTGTTGTGATTAGTAGTAATAAAGTTATTGCCGAATAAAAGGGAAGAGCACTGACAGGTGGAAATTGCTCTTGTCCGTTAGGGTAAAACACCTATGGGGTGAAGTGGTTAAACAATGTTACACAGGGACGTTACTGCATTAAACAATGGTGCACACAATAGCGATGTAACAATAAACAATGGTGCGCAGAATGCAATGTAGGGATACATAAAGCAGACAATTCACTGAGTCCATGTGTTGGTAAAGAAGAGCATATAGGGAAGAGGGCCCTGCCAAGTAGGCTTACAATCTAAGGCTAGGGTCACGCTTATTTGAATCGTAAAACGATAATGATAGTCTGTGGGCCACACAAAAAACGCATTGGTATATGTTTTTCAGTGTGTTTTTAGATGTGTTTAAAAACGCTCATCAAGTTCATTCTTTCTGAATACTATATGCAGAACGTGTTTCCTATGTGAAAAAACAAACAAACAAATGCATATTACATGAGTTTTTAATGTGTTTTTATTTTTATTTTTTTTATCAAATAAGGCAAAAACTAATTTGAAATAGATTTTTTATTACTTGTTAAATATGAATATTGATTAGAAAAATGCAAACCCATGAAAATGCATAAAAATGCACATAAAAAATGCGAACACAGGAAAAATGCAAACAAGCGCCCATGGCAGAAAATTGATAGTTTTCTGCATGGACAAGTGTGACCCTAGACCAGGGTTGTCAAACTCAAATACAAAGAGGGCCAAAATTGTATACTGAGACCTAGCCACGGGCCAACCTCAATGTCTGCTGGCCACCTTCCTCCCTTATAAAGTTCCCTGGTGTCTAGTGGTCCTTCTTCCCCTATTCAGTTCCCTGGTGTCTAGAGGCCGCAACCCTCCCCTATAAAGTTCCCTAATGTATATTGCTTTCCTCGCCCCTCCCCCATATTGCTTCCCTGAATTCTAAGGCTTCACCTCCAATATAGCTTCCCTGGTGGTCTAGAGAGGGCCAAGCATAATGCAAGTGGGGAAACTACTTGAGGGCCAAATTTAATGGCTCTGAGGGCCAGATTTGGCCCTTGGGCCAGAGTTTGACATGTATGCCCTACACTAAGGCAGAGGTGCCCACAGTTTTCAGCTTGTAAGCTACTTTGAAAATTATGGATTGAAAACGATCAACCAGGTAGAATCTACCTACAGATGTAAGCCACAAATGCAGCACATGCACAGCAGCAGTCCATTAATAATTACTACATACCGCCAGTCAACTAGATGCATATCTTAGAGTCCTCCTCAGTAAAGCCTTATAAAACAGTGCTTGACCAAATAGAGTTAGAAAATCATAAACAGTTTCCATCAAAATTGTAACCAGCAGTAGAACATAATGCTTCTAAATGTATGGCTCCCCACTTTGCAACACTATCCTCCTCTACACTGCTGTGCAAAGCTTCAGGACAGCATATTGCACTAATCTCATGCATGTCAAAGAGACAGAGTATAATGCATATGTCACTCAGGTGGTCGATGTGGGATCTATCCAGAAGTCCTTTGGGATCTACCACTAGATCACGATCTACCTATTTGGTACCCCTGATCTAAGGGGTTAGGGAGAGGAATACATAAGGGGGTAGGTTGTGTCCAAGGGAGAGGGTTGATCCTCTAAAAAATGCCAGGTAAGCAATAATGAACAGATGGGTCTTAATGGCCTGCATGTATGAGTAGAAGGTGGGGGCGAGCCTGATGAAGAAAGTGAGTTCCACAGAGTAGGGGCTGCTCTGGAGAAGTCCTAGAGGCTAGAGCCTCCCTAGTGAGCATGAGCAAGTGATGCAATGGGTGGACATCAGTAAAGTGTTGGAGGAGTAGACAGATCAGGTTTGGGAGTATCTCTGGGCGAGATCCGAGATGTACAAGGGGAGGTATGGTGGATGGATTTGTTTGCCAGGCAGAGCATTTAAAATTTAATTCTGAGGGGGACAGGGAGCCAGATAAGGGTTATGCAAAGAGGACAAAGAGTATTTAAGCTATAAAAAGGGGCAGTAGGAGGGGTAAATGAGCCTGGCAGGTGCGTTCATAACAGATTGGAGGGGTCGGAGTCTGGTCTCAGGAAATTCAGAAATCATGGCATTGCAGTAGTCCAGATGGGAGATGACCAGAGCATGGGCCAGGAGTTTGGCAGTATCAGAGGATAGAGGCGAATAAAACTGAGGTATCGAGGAGGAAGGGGTAAAATAGAGGCAAAGTGATGATGAGTTTAGGGTTAAACGTGTGGAAGGGAGTGAGGTTAAATTCAGGCCAAGCTAAGCAGTACGAAGGAAGGAAAAATCAGAATATTGGGATTGTTCATAATGCACATGTCAGATGCCAGTTGTTGAGCACTATTTAAAAAATGTGTATTTTTGTTAATGGTAATGCCCCATGCTCAAGAGATCCCCTCTCTCTATTACATCTTCTAGCTGGTGAGTGAGGAGACACTATGATAGTGGAGCAGTATGGGCCTTGCACACTGGAACAGAGCTGTGGAAAACAGATGGGTCAATGATCATTCTGGAAGAAGTAACTTCACCATCAAATAGTTATTATTTAAAGTTGACTGAAATAGCCATCCGAAATTATGGGGATTAACATTGAGGCAAAGCTCATATTGAAGTTCAGTACAGTCAACCAGCACTAGCAACTCATCCCTTGTATGCCAATGAAAAATTATACCAAACATTTAAAAATGCTTCCCATAAAACAACTTCTTGATGTTTCAGTGAACTGTATAGCTGCGTATTTATAACAAGATGATGATTGCAGTTCTGTTAAGTTCATATGAAGTAGGGAGAAAAAATAAAGAGTAAAAAATGATCCTATATAAGAAAGCAAACCCATTGACTTAAATTTACCGGCATTAGGCGGAAACCAATTATAGATAATTACAGTTATCAAACTAATTTTCTCATTGAAAAGGCAAATAACAGCGTTCACCTAATCATAAACCTTTTTTTCTTTTTTTTCTTTTTGCGTATTTGTCATTTTATGATCCCTCCTCTTCCCCCTCCTTGATAATGATAAAAAATTGCACTCTCTGTATAAATACCCTACAAGTGTCCAGGTTCTTCTGACACTGAACGTGTGGCTGAGTAACATCAAGCTCACAAGATTATTGCCACCGTCTTTGCCACATTATACTAAGAAACAGGAAAAAAAATACAAAAGAAAAAAAAAATCTCTTAAGCGTTCAGAACTAAGAAAATATCAGTATAAGGTAAGATCTTTCTGCTTGGCTTTCTTGAATGTATTATTGTAGACTGGCGTGATTTTAATCAGAAAGCAAAAAAACGATTGACAATTTTAAAGATGTTAATGTATTCTAAACAGATAAATAATTATGTATATAGCTACTTCCATAGTGCTTTACACACTTCATAATAATGTCACAAATTGATCTCCAGAGGATCTCACAATTTAATTCCTACTATAGTCACAGGCTCTGACACAGTTACCTTTTCTCATAGTTTTCTCACAAGAGATGGGGGGCCATATGCAATTACATTTTTCACCTGAGTTTTCTCCTAGGTAATATTTTCACAACATAATGGGCCATATGCAATTAACTTTTTCTCCTGAGTTTTCTCCTAGGTGGTATTTTTAAACTTGGTAATAAAATGCATTTTAGGCCACCAGAAAGCAAAAGAAATACTCAAAATAATTTTGATAGTACTTTATCATTTACTTTTTGGTACTTTTTTAGTTGAAAAGTACTGGAAAGTTATTTTAAATAGAAGATGAAAAATTATCTCCTAGGAGAAAACTCAGGTGAAAAAGGGAATGGCCCATATGCAATTCACCTTTTCTAATGACTTTTCACCTAGGTGCTATTTCAACACCTTGGCCCATATGCAATTCACTTTTTCAACTGAGTTTTCTCCTAGGAGATAATTTTTCATCTGTGATTTAAAATAACTTTCCAACACTTTTCAACTAAAAAGTACCAAAAAGTAAGTGACAAAGTAATGTCAAAATTATTTAGAGTATTTTCGTGCTTTTTGGTGGCTTAAAATGCATTTTATTGACAAGTTTAAAAATATCACCAAGGTGAAAAGTCAGGAGAAAAAGTTAATTGCATATGGCCCCTTATCATAAAAATGCATTTTAAACCACCAGCTAGCAAAATAATACTAAACATATTTTTATAGTGCTTTTTCACCAACATTTGGGTACTTTTTTCAATGGTAAAATGCTAAAAAAAATTAGTTTACAGAGAAGATGAAAATTATCTCCTAGGAGATAATTCAGGTGGAAAAAATAATTGCATATGGGCTAATAATTTTACTTTTTCACTTACTGGACCATATTCATTTGACCTTTTTCTACTTAGTTTTCTCCTAGGTGAAAAGTTGTCAATAAAATGCCTTTCATACCACTAGCAAGCAAAAAAAATACTCAAAATAATTTTGATAGTACTTTTTCACCTACTTTTTGGTACTTTTTCAGTTGCAAAGTGCTGAAAAGTTATTTTAAATAGAAGATGAAAAATGATCTCCTAGGAGAGAACTTAGGAGGAAAAAAATTGCATATAGGTCACTTTCTCTTTTGCAGAGTGCTGAAAAATTATTTTAAATAGAAGATGAAAAAATATCTCATAGGAGAAATTGCATAAATAGCATATCGGCCGTTGTCTCACCATGGCCCATATGCAATTCACTTCTTCACCTGAGTTTTCTCACAGGTGAAATTTTCAAACTTGTCAATAAAATGCCTTTTAAACCACCAACAACCAACCAAATACTCAAAATAATTTTGATAGTACTTTTTCATGTACTTTTTGGTACTTTTTCCATTGCAAAGTGCTAAAAAGTTATTATAAATTGAAGATGAAAATGTATCTCCTAGGAGAAAACTCAGGTGAAAAGGTGAATTGCATATGGGCCCATGACCCATATGCAATTAACTTTTTCTCCTTAGTGGTATTTTCAGATTTGTCAATAAACTACCTTTTAATAACCAGCAAGCAAGGAAATACTCAAAATAATTTTGATTACGTACGTTTTCACCTAATTTTTGGTACTTTTTCAACTGCAAAGTGCTGAAAAGTTATTTTAAGCAGAATATGAAAAATTATCTTCTAGGAGAAAATTGATGAGAAAAAATTCATTGCATAGGGGCCCTTATTCAATTCACTTTCTCTCCTGTGTTTTTCTCCTAAGTAATAATTTTTCATCTTCTGTTTAAAATAACATATCAGCACTTTGCAATTGAAAAAAAATTGGTAAAAAGGAATTGTCAAACTTATTCTGAGTATTTCTTGCTTGCTAGTGTCTCTAAAGGCATTTTATTGATAAGATATGAAAATATAACCAACGAGAAAACATAGGAGAAAGGGCAAATAGAATAAGGGTCTTTATCAGTAAAATGCACTTAAAAAAAGCAAAAAAATTAAATCAAATTGTTCCAAATTACTTTACATTTGATATAATATTTTCTACCTACTTTTATTACCTTTTCACTTGCTAGCTGCTGAAAATAACTAGTTAATTGAGTTAATTGATTCAGGACCATAATGCATTCCTAAGGCTGTGTGCGTACACACATCTAATTTTGATTGGCCAATCATTGGTCAATTTTAGCACCTTAAAAAAAATGGCCAATCGAAATTAGATGTGTGTATGCACCCTAAGTCAAATGTTGGGGAGCACTAATCAACTGAGCAATATGTTTGTAGAATGTGTGAGTAAAATAGTGTACACAGAGGAAATAAAAACCAACACAGGGAAACATACAAACTCCATGCAGATAGAGTTCTGGTCAGATCTCAGCATGGGACCCTAGTGCTGCAAGGAAAATAATGTTACATTACATCACATCACCGTGACAAAGTGATGCACAAACACAAGCAATGTCACTTTACCTAAACATTTACAAAAAATTACATGCTTTAATGAAAATATATTGCATTTTTTTTAAGACAATTAGATTTCATGACATTTAAAATATTTACTTGAAAATTTCTCCTTTCGTGAGAGCATTTTATTTTTAACAATAAAGACGATTTCATACATATGGATATCTCTATACTAGTTAATGATTGGTCAATATGTGCTTCTGTGCTTTTCATATGGCTCTTTGTCCTATCAAATCACCCAGTGATTGTTAAATTAATTTATAAATATCAATTTTGGTAACAGCCACACTTACAAAAAAAACTTTTATCTTCTCTTTAAAACAACTTTTTCAGCATTTCGCAATTGAAAAAGTACCAAAAGTAGTAGAAAAGGTATTATAAAAAAAATTATTTTAAGTATTTTCTTGCTTGGTTTAAAAGGCATTTATTAACAAGGTGTGAAAATATCAACTTGGAGAAAACTAAGAAGAAAAGGTGAATTGCATAATGGCCGGTGGCCCAGATGCAATTAACTTTTTGTCCTAGGTGATATTTTAAAACTTGTCAAAATGCCTTTAAAACCACCAGCAAGCAATAAGATGCTCAAAATTATTTTGATTTGCTTTTTCAATGACTTTTTGGTACTTTTTAAATTGCAAAATGATTAATGGTTATTTTAAATAGAAGATGACTATGCATCTCCTAGGAGAAACTCAGGAGAAAAGTGAATTGCATATGGGCCTGTGTGTCAAATACTGTAATTCTTACAAATGTTGTCATTGTATTACACAGCTTGGCCCATATACAACTCATTTTTGCTCCTGAGTTTTCTCCAAGGTGATATTTAACAACCTGTCAAATTAAATGCCACCAGCAAGCTAAAAAATACTCCGAATAATTTTGTCTTTTTCACATATTTTTAGGTACATTTTCAGTTACAGAGTGCTGAAAAGTTATTCTAAAGAGAAGATTATCTCTTGGGTGATAAGTCAGGAGAAAAAATGAATTGCATATGGGCCATGGGACAATATGCAATTCACTTTTACTCCTACGTTTTCTCCTATGTGATATTTTCACACCTTAGCAATAAAATGCCATTTAAGCCACCAGCAATCAAGAAAATACTCAGAATAGTTTTTGACAGTACCCTTTCATCTACTTTTTAGTACTTTTTTAATTGCATAGTACTAAAAAGTTGTTTTCCTAGGAGAAAATGTGGGAGAAAAAGTGAATTGCATATGGCCCCTTGTCATAAAATGCTTTTTAAACCACCAAGGAGCAAGACAATATTCAAAATAATTTTGATGGTACTTTGTCACCAACTTTTGGGTACTTTTTCAATTGGAAAATGCTATTTTAAAGAGAAGATAAAAATGATCTCCTAGGAGATAACTCAGGAGAAAAAAGTTAATTACGTATGGGCCCTTGTTTCTCAGCAGATTGGCAGCTGGACTGTGCAGCAAGTGTGCAGCTCAGCCATTCATGAGCAATGATTTTAAATATAAATGTTCTGATTTCAAGAGTTAAATATGTCTTAGCAAATAAAGAAGCTGTATTTTTAATAGAGATAGTGGGCCTGATCCAATTCTCTTCTCCTAAGTTTTCTCCTGGGAATAATTTTTCATCTTCAGTTTAAAATAACTTTTGAACTGTAATTGAAAAAGTTCCAAAAAGTAGGTGAATAATTACAGGTGAAACTCGAAAAATTAGAATATTGTGCAAAAGTCTATTTATTTCAGTAATTCAACTTAAAAGGTTAAACTAATATTTGAAATAGGAACCCTTTGCAGGTGTTTTGGATGAATTAGCTGATTAGAGTCTGACACTTTGAGCCTAGAATATTGAACATTTTCACCATATCCTGATGGTCTGAGATTTTGATTTTGGAGTTTCATAAGCTGTAAGCCATAAACATCAAAATTATAACAAATAAAGGCTTGAAATATCTCATTTTGCATGTAATGTTTTCATGTATTAGTTTCACCTTTTAATTCTAATTTTTCTATTTTCATCTGTATTGTCATCAGTATTTTCATGCTTGTTGGTGGCTTAACTTCTTGCCGACCGCTCCACGGCAATTGACGGTAACGCGGCGGCAGCCCCAGGACCACTCCACGCTGATTGGCGTGAACTGCCTTTTATGGGGCTAGCAGGAGAGTGCGTACGCCTATGCGCGTGCATCTCCGCTTGGAGGGTGGATCTTCACTCCGCCATCAGTCTTCCAGCGGCAATCACCGCTAGTAGACTGTTAGACGGTGAAACGCTGTCTAATATACCTGTACAGCGCTGCAATCTAAGGCAGCGCTGTACTGGGGACACGGCTGTCCCCCTGGGGGACACAGAAGCGATCGGCGGTGACAGGCTGACTGGGGGAGGGATGGAAAATAAATATAAGAATAGCCATTTAGAAAAAAATTATTATAAAAATATTTGTAAAAAAATAAATTAACATTGGGGGAGCGATCAGACCCCACCAACAGAGAGCTCTGTTGGTGGGGAGAAAAGGGGGGGGGGATCACTTGTGTGCTGTGTTGTGCGGTCCTGCAGCAAGGCCTTAAAGCTGCAGTGGTCCAATTTATGAAAAATGGCCTGATCTTTAGGGGGGTTTAACACTGTGGTCCTTAAGTGGTTAAAAGACATTTTATTTATAATGTGAAAATATCACCTAGGAGAAAACTTAGGAGGAAAGGTGAATTGGATTGGGCCCATTAGCTACGTTCACTTATGTTGAAATGATTTGCACATATGTGAAAGTATTTCTATAATGTATTTACACATTCTGAGTCTCCTGAGTGTCACACGGCTGACCCCTGTACATCGCTACCGTGGATCGCAGCGCTGTACAGAGTAAATAGATGGCGGTTTCGCTGTCTAACAGTCTCCTAGCGCTGATCGCCGCTGGGAGACTAGTGACAGAGCGGAGCTCCATCATCCAAGCGGAGATGTGCGCAACCTCCTGCTCATCCCTGCCCCAGGACTTTACGCCGATCGGCGTTAGGCGGTCCTGGGGCTGCCACTGTGGTCACGCCCATCGGTGTGACGCGGACGTTAGGTTGTAGTTGGTTGATCAGCACGTGTGTACGTACTTGTCATGTAAACCCCTAACATTTAGGTTATTTCACTCCCCAGCATGGGAGTTCAGGAGCTGAACTCACTTTACATTCATCATTTGGCTTCATCAGCCAGTCTTTCTGGAACTAATCATTTTCAAAGAGAGGTTCCATTTAAGGTAGTATCTGATAATATTCTCTTTCTATTGTCCATGTGTATGACAGGAAAGCATTTGCGCATATTTCCGTCACAACAATGGCACTAATCTGCATAGTTAAAAAAAAAAAAATGTCAGCTGTCCTCCCAACTAAAGACTGGTGAAGAGTTAAAGGGCCATATTCTATTGCTGAACTCGCCAGCGCTAAGCACTGGCGAGTTCTTAACTTAGGCGATGGGGGCATCGCCTAATCTAATAAAACTTTAGACCCCCCCAGGCGGAAAAGAACTCGCTTGGGCAATATAATCGCCCAGCGAGTTCTTAACACCGAATCCAATTACCCTTATCATGTCTCCGGGAAGCGATGCTTCCCGGCAGACATGAGCGTTAGCTTAGACCTGCAAAAAGCAGGTCTAAACTAGCTAACGCACGTCGTCGCCGCTGCATCTGGGGGTCTCCTTTAATAAGGAGACCCCCAGAGCTCCCCGTCGGGTCGCCGCACAGTTTAGAATCCCCCGCGCAGCTCTGCACCGGCACCCCTGCATACATACCGCCGCAGATCACCTGCCGCCTCTCGCCGCAAAATCCGTCGCGTAATTACAGTGTATCTAACATTGTAATTACTGTCGGCATAGAAGGAGCCCGGGCAAAGCATCTTTGAATCTGCAGCCTGGGCTCCCCATTGGTCCGCTGTCTAAACCAATAAAATGGCTCAGACAGCGGACCAATGGGGAGCCCCGGCTGCAGATTCAAAGATGCTTTGCCCGGGCTCCTTCTATGCCGACAGTAATTACAGTGTTAGATACACTGTAATTACGCGACGGATTTTGCGGCGAGAGGCGGCGGGTGATCTGCGGCGGTATGTATGCAGGGGTGCCGGTGCAGAGCTGCGCGGGGGATTCTAAACTGTGCGGCGACCCGACGGGGAGCTCTGGGGGTCTCCTTATTAAAGGAGACCCCCAGATGCAGCGGCGGAAGATGGCGGCGGGCCAGTGCGCATGTGTGGGGAGTGAGGCCGTGGTGCTGATGGACAGCACCACAGCGTAAACCTCACTCCCCATCGCTCGGTAAAAGGGAGCATCGCTCAGGCTTTCGCCTGAGTAATGCTCCCTAACGATCGGCCATCGCGCGAAGGATATGGGCAATAGGATTTGCCGGTAATCCTCGCGCGATGGCAAGGTGATAAGTAGCTCGCATCTGCAAGCTACTTATCACCTTGAATAGGATATGGCCCAAAGTGTCTATATAGTTATATGAGACTACTGAGAATCAATTCCCCAAAATATCCAGTCCACCACTTTTGACAAAAAAACTATCGAAAGTATTGATTGGACAGGACGGAAGAGCTGTATCGATTGGGCTGGACAGTAGCAGCGGTAGAGATCAACGGCCCATGGCGTTACACTGCATCAAACAGTGCAACGCAGCAGGACAGGAATATTATTAGTCAATCTATTGAAAATTGATGTCCAGTGTGTGGTTGGAATCGATTCCTCTCTGAATTATTATTTTCATAGAGGAATCGTTTGTTTTGCCATATTGGGTGGCAATCTATAAGTGTATGACCAGTCTTAGTCAACAGACATAGCCAGTATTCTAATGTGACATATGACTAACCTCTTACTCAAAGTGTAACTGTCGGGCATAAAATCAAAAATCAATTCTTTATTTTTATCTGGTAAACAAGTAATAAGGATGCTAATCAGGCAATCCAAAAGTTAAAATCACTATTACTTTTCTTGCTGATAAATGATCATTCCCCAGTTGACCTGAGTCTTATTTGGGACGTTGCCGCACAAAGGAAGTTGCAGGACATGCTGGGTTGTCCTTTTTTGCTTCTGTACATTAGTTTAGTCTGGGGGGAAATAAAGAAGCAAAAAAAGACAACCCAGCATGCCCTGCAACTTCCTTTTTGCGGCAACGTACCAAATAAGAGTCAATGATCATTTAGAAACAAGAAAAGTAATAAAGATTTTAACTTTTGGATTGCCTGGTTAGCATGCTTATTACTTATTTACCAGATAAAAATAAAGAATTGATTTTTGATTTTATGCCCAAAAGTTACACTTTAAAAAAAAATCCTACAGCATACATACGGTAAATGATATTATCAACAAGTACTAAATATTGTTAATGAACATTGTTATACCATTTTTTTTTACCATGCTTAAAAAACTGCTTTATGCAAAGTTTTGGAAGGATATAAGTACAAGGCTATACACATGTAAAAGGCACTTAAGGACAAAAGAAGCCAGAGTAATAAAGGGATAGGGGTAAATAAGTGTAAGGAGGTGGGGCCAACCCATTGTTAGCATGAACCCACTTTATCTTAAACCACCCAGGAATACCAAGGGATGCTATCTTTTTATGAGCAAATCTGAATTGAAAATAAACTGTATCTATATTCCTAGTCCTGAACACGACTTTCCTGAAATCCGGTAGTATTATTTTGGCCCATATGCAATTACATTTTTCACCTGAGTTATCTCCTAGGAGATCATTTTCATCTTCTCTTTAAACGAATTTTTCAGCATTTTACAACTAAAAAAGTATCCAAAAGTTGGTGAAAAAGTGCTATCAAATTAAATTTGAGTGTTTTCTTGTTTGCTGGTGGCTTAAACTGTATTTTATGACAAGTTCTGAAAATATCACCTAGGAGAAAACTCAGGAGAATAAGTGAATTGCATATGGCCCTTTGTGTGATCTGCCAGGGGCATGCACATTTTCTCTTTTGTGTTCTTTTAATACTTCGTGAAAAAAAACAAAAACAAATCTGACATGATTTTATTTTCTACTTCACAGATGCAGAATTCTTGGACTTTGTTGTGTGTCTCCGTTATTTTTTGTGCCATGGCAACTGAATGCTTTGGCTACACGTTAATGGTAAGAGAATCCTTTTCCCTAGATAGATAGATAGATAGATAGATAGACAGACAGACAGACAGACAGACAGACAGACAGACAGACAGACAAATAGATAGATAGATAGATAGATAGATAGATAGATAGATAGATAGATAGATAGATAGATACTGTATATTCCTGCGTATAAGACTACTTTTTAACCCTTGAAAATCTTCTGAAAAGTTGGGGGTCGTCTTATACGCCGGGTGTCATTGATGCCGGGTGATACGCCCTATCCTGTTACCGCCTCTCAGATCTCCCTGCTGAGAGAGCGCAATCTATTGTTCCATACCGCTCTGATAAACAGGTAGACAAGGAGAGCTGACCAGTCTACTTAAGGAGAATTGACCAATGCAACAAGTCAATTGACTATATACTGTTATATACTGGGTAACACATACAGTACAGCACCAGTATCTGTTCATACACAGCACCAGTACATGATTTTTTTTTTATTTTAATTTGGTGTGCGTTGGAAGAGGGGTAGTCTTATACGGCGAGTATATCCCAAACTCTCTATTTTAACTGAAAAAGTTGAGGGGTCGTCTTATACGCCCAGTCGTCTTATACGCCGGAATATAGATAGATATAAATATATAGTAAAGAGTAAGGCAATGTTTTTGTTTTTGGGCGGTTTTACGCTTATTTTTTGCATGACAGTGGGGTTGCAATGCTTCTGCCGCATCCTACCACAACGCAAAAAATAACAAACATATGACCCTGCTGCAGAGTGCACTGACAGGGTCATATGCATAGCGCCGCCCCTCGCTCGTGATGTACTCCCTGCTGGGCTGGAAGTACGTCACTGGGATTCTCTGGGATGTATATAAAATAAAAAATATTTTTATATTAATTAATGAATTAATAAATATATTTTATACATTTGGATGGGGGTGTCAAAATAGTACAATATAATATATGAATTGTATATTGAATGAATTTAAATGAACAAAATGGAGAAAGCTAGTAAAGGACCCTCCCTGAAAAATAATACTGTAGATTGGTCAAATTTGCTAAGTGAGGGAGGCACTTTGCTGATGCCAGTTCAAAGCAATCCATCTAGATGGATCCATTTTTGTGAGGGAACAATTGTTTTTCAGGTATGGTTCTTGCTGAGGAGGATTGGCTAAAATATTATTTCTATGATTACATTTAAAGAGGAACTGTAACCAAGGATTGAACTTCATCCCAATCTGTAATCGATAACCCCTTTCCCATGAGAAATCTCCACAGATTGTGAACGGTTTCAGGCTGAAATCGGTTCGCAATCTGTTTGCAGTAAAGGTGGCCATACGATCCCTCTCTGATCAGATTCGATCAGAGAGGGATCTATCTGTAGGTCGAATCTCATGGCAAATCGTGTATGGCCACCTTTAGGACAATTTTAGGGGGGAAGCCGATTAACTTATCTGTATTTTTTTGGGATGTGGGAGGAAACCGGAGTACCCAGAGGAAACCCACACAGACACAGGGAGAACATACAAACTCCTTGCAGATGTTGACCTGGCTGGGATTCGAACCGGGGACCCAGCGATGCAAGGCGAGAGCACTAACCACTACGCCACCGTGCTGCCCTGTGATGACAGTTTCCTGTCTGTGAGCCGTGTTGTATTGTGGGAAATAACTGTTTCCACCTGCCAAGCAACCAGTATCTCCCTCTGTGCATATGTATATCTATATCGCAATGTTAGTGGGTATGGTTATAAATAATGGCAGTTGGTCCTGTCTAGTTTTTTTTATGTCTGCCAGTAGTAAAGATGATGACGTGCAGGCTGATTGTGGATCAAACAATATGAACAAATTGAATAGTGAAAAATCAAACATTTCTTCATCTCTCTTCTATTTTTTAACTTCTCATTTTGCAATGTATTGATTTCTTTTTTCCTCTTTTCCGTAAAGTCTATCCTCTTTAACCACTTCAGCCTAACTGGATGAAAATTTTCGTCCAGTTAGGCTGCGCCCCCCCCCCCCCCCCCCGTGCGCGCCCCTGCTGCTGGCCGTTAGCCCATCGATCAATGAAAGGGATTATAAATCCCTTTCACTGATCGGACCCCCCCCCCGGAGAAAAGCCGACAGCGTCTCTTCAGACGCTGCGGCTTTTCTGAGCTCTGGTCTTCTTTCTTCTTCGATTGATCTCGCTCCCAGGACTTTTTGACTGTGGCCATCTTGTGGCCAAATAGCAAACTGCACCAAAAACACACTTTGAATTAAATAAATACATTTTTAAACATTAACCAATTCCCATCCCGCATACAGTATATTCACGTCGTTGTAAGTGGCTCCTGAAAGCCACCCGACGTGAATATAAGTTACTGCACTTTAATGAGCACAGCACGCGTGCTAGCACACGCCTGGGCTCATTAACATCCATCATCTATCTAGACCAATTAAGGATCCCGTTTCTGGTGTCTGATCCTCCCACTCCCTGCCCGATCCCCTGTACTGAGCCACCTGCCCCCCTTCTTCCCACATGCTGCGATCGGGCAGCAGGGAGGATTAGCAGCATGTAAACATACCTCACCTCGTTCCAGCGCGATCAGCCTCCCCTCCGTGCATTACCGCTGCCTGTGTCATTATGCCGAACGGATCGGGTCCCGGCTTGATGACGTCATCAAGCCGGGACCCGATCCGTTCAGCATAGTGACACAGGCAGCGGTAATGCACGGAGAGGAGGCTGATCGCGCTGGAACGAGGTGAGGTATGTTGTTTACATGCTGCTAATCCTCCCTGCTGCCCGATTGCAGCATAGGGGGGGGGGTAATCATTCAGGCATATGGCTATCTGGAGGGGGGATTTAAAGGGCACACCAACCACTTATTGGGGGGCGACATAGAGGCACACCTGGCTATCTGGGGGCAAAGGAACTATGGGGGGAGCAAAGGGGAACTCCTGGCCATCTATGTGGAAGGGGGAAATAAATCTGCTCACCAGGCAGTCTATGGCAAAAGGGTCAAAAGAGCACATCTAGCTGTTGTAACTGGGGGAGGAGCTAATAAGGGCCACATCTGGCTATACTGGGGGCAAAAAAGGGCACACCTGACTATCCATGGAGAGGTGAGGGGAATATAGGGGTACATCTGGCTATCTGTTGGAGGGGGAGAACAAAGGGGCACACCTTGCTATCAATGGGAGTGGGGGGACAAAGGGGTGAATCTGGCTAATAAAGGGTCACACCTGGGCTTTTTATATGGGGAGGGGCTAATAAGGGGCACATCTGGCTGTCTATACCGGAAGGGGGTGATAAAGGGGCACACCTGGCTATCTGTGGGGGTTGGGGGGAATAAAGTAGCACACCTAGCTATCTATGGAGTGGGGGGGGGGGGGGAGGGCAGAGGGGAATAAAGGGGCACATCTGGTTAACTACTGGGTGGGAGCTAATAAATGGGTTTAGCTTTTTGAATATGTATGCCATGAGGGTAAATTGCTGTTACTTTGTCAAATACGGCCTGTAATTACTGATAAAGTACAATGCGGAAAAAATGGAAAAAAATACACCTTTATTTACAAATAATATATTGTCGCCATACATTGTACTAGGAACATAATTTAAATGTTAAAATAAACAGGACACATGGGCAAATACAATGCGTGGGTTTTATCTACGGTAACACTTTTTATTTTGAAACTGTTAGGGCCCGTTCACACTGCACGCGTTTCCAGCCGCGTTTTGGAAACGCGTGCAGGTGGCCGACACGCAGGACATCAGACATTCCAGAGCAGCACCGCAGAGCAGCCGCCGCCGAGTCACATGTGAGAGAATCACATGTGAGAGAGATGCACGGCGCTGGCTGCTCTGCGGTGCTGCTCTGGAAGTGCTGCCGCTCTCTCTCCGTGTCAGAGCGGTCAGCTGCGGTGGGGAGAATATATTGGCACCTGGTCCTGGGGGGGAGAGGGGGGTCGGCCAGACATAGGCATGCTCTGCATGCTACAGTATCTGATATGCGGCTTGCGTCAGGAGCTGGGGGAAAAGGTTACATAGTAACAAAATTAGATTGATTTTTAACTTGTACATTGGCTTTTTGGCTCACTTATATAATAAATAAAACATTGCAATAGTGTTTTAAATTTCAATTTGGGGGCTAACAGTTACTCTTTAAGTGTGGACTAGCCCATTTATTAACATGAGTTGTCAGTTTTTCTGTGCAGAAAACGCGCACGAAAACAGTCAAGTGTGTTCCCTGCCTAACTCCCCTGACATTCATCATAACCTCAAAACAATCAATACCTATCAAGGCACACAGTCCAAATATTCAAGAAGTCTGTCAGATGGGAAGTTTAATAATCCGAACATTTGTATAGCTCTTTTCTCCTGTTGAGCTTAAAGCACTCAAGAGCTGCAGCCACTGGGACGCGTTCAGGAGGCCACCCTGCAGTGTTAGGGAGTCTTGCCTAAGGACTCCTTCCTGAATAGGTACTGACCCTAGCCAGGATTCAAACCCTGGTCTCCCATGTCAAAGGTGCCCTCTATGCCCTCTATATTCATAGAGTCAAGAGAAAGGCTGCTTTCACAGTAAGACGTTACGGGCGCACGTTATTGCAGCCTGTTACGCAGCCCACCGCACAGCAATGTAAAATCAATAGGCTATTTACAGTGCCCACGTTGCGTTACAGTGTAACGCAGTACACTCAAACAAAGTACTGCATGCTGTGCGTTATACACGGCTAAGCCGCGTCAGACTGTTTGCACATGCTCAGTAATGTTAGAGGAGGAGGTCTCCCTTCTTCCTCCGTGGCCAGCCACATGGCTAATTAATATTCATTGCACTCAGTGACGTGCAGTGTTTACTTCCTGGAGCGCCGCTCTGTGCGCCGATTGGCCGGCGGGACCACGTGATGCGGATCACGTGGTCTCCGCATCGCATGGCACCAAAAAGGCGCACTAAAAGCTGCATAACGCGGCTTTTGGTAGCGTCCTCCTACAACACCACCAGGGCGTTGCGCTAGGGGCACGTTATGCGACCTATAACGTCCCCTAAAATGCAAAGTCCTGGTGGGAAAGAAGCCTAAGGCAATGCTTTTGTTGCTTCATTCTACCAAAAGAGGCTGTAAGCTTGTGATATGTAGGGGATGGAGACTATTCAGAAATGTATAGCTAAGTAGCTTACATAATACATCAAGCATACTGTGTATTATTTTACTACATCTCTTTTGTGTATCTCTTGTCCATTTTTTAGCCCAAAGATAAGAGAGGATGGACTTTGAACAGTGCGGGTTACCTTCTTGGGCCTCGTAAGTATAGCTTTTCTACTTTGTATGTGTACTACAACTAAGAGATGAAACATTAGTAGAAAGTCTCATATTGTTTACCAGTACAGGAAGAGTTAAAAAAAACTTCTGTTATCTATGCAAAAGAGCTTCTCTGGGCCATTCAACTCACTGAGTCGAATACAGTCCTATTTTCTGAAGCACTAAAACAGCCATTAAACAGTGAGAGAAAGCTTGAGATAACTTTTTACTGAAGGAAAGTTCTAAGGGTCATTCATTTCTGTTTTTTCTATAGCTTAATTATACAGAGTGTGGCTTCTCAACTGCAAATATGACAGAAAGATGCAATATTATAAAAAAAAGCTATATAACTGAAGATGATAATGAGACTCTTTTCTTTGCTACTAATATTCTTTTCGTTATCCGTAATACACATACAGTTCATTCAATCATACATTTTTTTTACTTCAGGTTTGCTTTGCTTTAAAGTTCTCAATGCAAGAGACAGGGGGCCCTATGCAATTACCAAACTCGCCAGCGCTAAGTGCCGGCGAGTTCTTAAAATAGGCGTCAGCAAGGTCGCCTAATGCAATTGCATTTAACACCCCCCAGGGCGGAAAAGAACTCGCTTGGGCGATATAATCGCCCAGCAAGTTCCTTTCCCCCTATGCAATTGCATTTTGCACCTCCCGGGAAGCGATGCTTCCCGCCAAACATAGGTGCTAACTTTTCACCTGCTCTGAGCAGGCGAAAAGACCTATCGCCGGTGTCTGCGGGCTGTTTATGGCATCTGGGAGCCTCCTTTACTAAGGAAACCCCAGATGCCAGGGATTTAAATAGGTAAAGGAGTCAGCTTTGACTCCTTACCTATTTAAAATGTAACAAAAAACATACCTCTATCGTTCCGGCTCGCCCTCATGTCCCACGCCGCTCCTCCGCTCATCTCTGTCTCCAGGGGCGTAGCAATAGGGGGTGCAGAGGTAGCGACCTCATCGGGGCCCTTGGGCCAGAGGGGCCCTGCCTTAACTGCAGTATTAGCTCTCTATTGGTCCTGTGCTAATAATAATCACTTCTATAGATACTTTGAATAGTAGTAATTATTGACAAGCTGTTCCCCATCTCCTTCTTGGACCTCTGACACTGCAGTTGCCATTGGCAGGTTTTGGTGCGCCGTATCAATTGTTATCTATAGCATGCTTGGGGGGCCCCAATGTAAAACTTGCATCGGGGCCCACAGATCCTTGGCTACGCCACTGTCTGTCTCTGTGAGTATTGGAGCCCGGCAAAGCATCTTTGAGTCTCCCGCCGGGGCTCCCCATTCATCCACTAGGTGGCCCAATGAGAATCATCCTGATTCTCATTGGTCCAATTAGAAATAGGGAGCCCCGGCGGGAGACTCAAAGATGCTTTGCCGGGCTCCAATACTCACAGAGACAGAGATGAGCGGAGGAGCGGCGTGGGACATGCGGTGAGCCGGAACGATGGAGGTATGTTTTTTTCTGAATTTCCCAGCAGCGACGAGCGGCAGGAGGCGACGGGCGGCGGGTAACAGCCTTGCAACAGATGCGCGCGCATCTCCCGGGGAGTGAGGCTGCATTGGTGTGGTGCTGAAGGACAGCTACCCAGCACTAATGCCTCGCTCCACATCGCTGGCCACACAGGAGCATCGCTCAGCGAATACCTAGTATTCGCCTGAGTTATGCTCCTTTACGCAAGGACATCGCTCAGGTGAAACTGGCAATTGAATTTGCCGGTAAATCCTGAGCGATGTGAGGCGATAAGAAGCTCGCATGTTTTCAGCTTCTTATCTCCTCGAATTGCATATGGCCCAGGACCTCCAAATTGCAGTCCTAAAATCTTATAAGGTCCACATCACTTTGGCCACACATGATACAATTTTTTATTTTCCTTTTCAATTCAAGGATTACAATCAATTTTTTTGATTGATTGTAACATTTGAAAAATGTTTCCCATTTATGAAAAAAAGATCAAAAACTCTGAAAAATTAGCGTGGGTCTATAATGAAAAATTAGAGTGGGTCCATAAAGGTGGCCACACATGATACAATAAGATCATCCAAATTTACAGCAATTTGATAAACAATTACAAAAAATGTAACCCACGTTTTGGACAGATTTGTTAGTTTTTTCATTTATAGACCCAAGCTATTTTTTTTCAAAGCTTTCAACCAATTTTTTTTATCATAATTGGAGAAAAATTGAACCCACGTGTGTGGTACATTGGACAGTTTTTTCAAATCTTATAATCAATCAGAAATGAAAGGGCCCCTAGGCCTCTTTTTCACGAGCAGTTGAACTGTGTACTCAGCAAGCAGTTACCAAGCAGCAGTGAGCAGCTATCAGGCAGGAGCGAGCAGTTGTGAAAGTTTGAGAGGCATTTCACTGCCTATCAACAGTCCCTGGAAAAGATACTGTTGAGTGATCTACTGCTGAGCAACAAACATTTAGGGCCCATTTCCACGGGCTTTTGAGCTGTGTTCTTAGCAAGCAGTTACCAAGTGGCAGTGAGCACTTACCAGGCAGCAGCAAGCAGTTGTGAGAATTGTAGGAACGCAATCGCGAGAGAGGCGATTGCCAGAGGTGACACAAGACTTAAGCAAGACAGGGCACGGGAGTAGCAAAGGCACAGCAAACGTACAATGAGACTGATAAGGAAAATAACAAACACTAACTAAACGCGAACACCGCACTCATTCGCAACAGCGAACGCGTTTACAGCGCGATCTTCGCACGTTAAGCGCAACAGAGACAAGCACGCAACCCTAACTAACCACCGACATACAAACACGAAACAGAGAACGCGAGCGCTTGCTTAACGGTTACCTCACCAAGCCTACAGCAAGCGTTCGTATCAGGCAAGACAGACCGGCAGACGGAAAACAGGAATAGGACAGATAAGATCCACCGCTCTTCCGCCAGAGCGAGTGTGATCCGGGTTCAGGGACAGGATAGGAACGATCCACTGCTCTTTCCGCCAGAGCGAGTGCGGTCCGGGTTCAGGGACAGGATAGGAATGATCCACTGCTCTTTCCGCCAGAGCGAGTGCGATCCGGGTTCAGGGACAGGATCACAGATCAGAAGGATCCACAGCCGCTACCGCTAGGGGCTAGTGCGATCCAAGCAAGACAGACAGATGAGAAAGCCGGTAGCAACCGCTGCTCCAGCTATACTCCAAGAAAGCAGATCAAAAGGATCCACAGCCGCTACCGCTAGAGGCTAGTGCGATCCAAGAAAGACAGATGAAACAGAAGGGGCTACCAGTAGTAACCGCTGCTCTGGTTAGCACCCCCAGACAGACAGGACGATTTCCTATCAACCACCGTTGGTGACAGGACAATCACAGCAGAGAGGCAACATAGACAAAACAGATAAGCAAGCTAACTGCACTAGAGGAGCTGCCTAGTGCAGTCCCCAGAATTACTCTAAGATAACTATAACAATCCAACAGAGAAGGCTGACACTCCAGGAGTGTGTTAACAAACCGTTATGACCAGCAAAGCCTTCTGGGAGCAGAAGGCTTTTATACTGCCAGCCTTTAAAGGAGACAGCTGGGCAATTTGCTTGTATGCAAATCCCTCAGCAAAGCAACTCTGAAAGTTGCAAGATGAAGCCAGGTCTCCTTTCCAGAGACCGGCATCTCTCAGACATAAGGAATGGTCAAACAGCTGTCTGCCTGTGCAGCCAGCTGAGCGGATCATTACAGTTGCATTGTGGGAAATAACGGCTGTTCACAACTGCCAAAAAAGCAAGCATCATCTCCTTCCAATGACATCACCTGCCAGCAGTAAAAATGTCACCATGTGATAAATGTCTGAATGTAAACCAGGGAGAGAAAAGATTTTACGATGGGCAAACACTGCCTAAATCATTTATACATGAGGCTCCTCCCCCCTAAAGATTAGTCCCCACTCCCTGACTCCTCACCGAGGTGAGTGACAGACAGGAAGGCATATACTTTACCTGATTCCTCGCCGGCCCAGTTTCCATGGTTTCCTCTGCCTCTCCTCCTGCCTTGCTCCTTTCTTCCTGGTGGTGAGATGCATGCAACAGCAGAGTGCCTCTTCCCTCCTCGCAGGTATGGATGTACTAACATGACATCACATGCCTGCTACACCAGGGAGAGTGCCACTGTGGCCATCTGCAGTGCGTGCGTTTCACCATGCCATGGTACCCAGTGGGCCGTGGGGGCAGGGGGGCGGCAGATGTTTGAGGGGCCCCTATGGACTAGGGGGCCTGGGGGCAATTGCCCCCTTTGCCTTAATGGAAGCACCGGCCCTGATTGCAGGTTTGTTATAACTTTGCTTGTTATAGGTGAAGGTAGTCATGGTGGGTGCACTCACTGTTATATTAAGGGATCATGGTGGAACACAGGGGCGTTTCTAAGGTCCTTGGAGATCGGGGGCATCTGTGGGCACTAGGTGGGGAGGTATATGCGCTCCGTGGCAAAATGGGCATGGCCAGGAGGTGAGTGGGCGTGGCCAGGAGGTGAGTGGGCGTGGCCATGGGTGGGGCCAAATGTACATGAACTTAGCAGCGGTGTAAGCTACAGATAACGGGCCTGCCCATCAAAATATTGAATGGAGCCCCTGTCCTAGATTTAGATAATTTACAATCAGTTTAGATCAAAGATGTATACGCACATACAATTTTCATTGGTCAATCACTGACCAATTTTACCACCTCCGTGCTGTAAATGGGCCAACAGACAATGAATTTGATGAACAGAGCTAAAATTGGCTAATCAAAATTGTATGTGTGTACCAGGCCTTACAGCTAATACTGTACATACTGAAAGTAGCAGGGATCAGCATACAATACAGTTGGTTTACAATCAGTAAAGGCACAGAGTAACACCTTACACTGTACACCTGGAGGTAGATCAGCACACAGTGCAGGCACTAGAGAACAGCGTATACTGTACATACTGTAGGCAGCAGAATTCAGCACACTGCAGGTAGCGTGCCAAAAATATGAGGATCACGTTGTGCGGCACGCTTATCGCGCCGCACCGAAAAATGGGTGGGCCATGGACCAGAATGTAGGTGTGGTAACGGGTGGAGACAAGTTTACATGAACCTAGCAATGGTGGGACATTAGATTAGGACAGTGGTGGCGAACCTTTTGGAGGCCGAGTGCCCAAACTGAAACCCAAAAGTCACTTATCTATCGCAAAGTGGCAACAGCAATTTAATCTAAATACTGTACAAACGTTTTAACTCATACATGAACATTATAGAAAATCCAAGTTGAAAATAAACTGTGAAGATAAACAATTTCATCCATCCTACTCCTGAAAAATGTATTCAATTTTTTAGAACCTCCCAGTTTTATTTTCTGTTTTAAAAAGCTAAAAAAGTAGGTTTGATGCTATTGTCTCATATGATAAGGATTCAGCTTTTCCCATAGTCTCGCAGTTAGCAATCATGTGACCCCCAACAAGACAAATTCAGCAATCATGAGGCCCCAACAAGACAAATTCAGCAATCGTGAGGCCCCCGACATGACAAATTCAGCAATCGTGAGGCCCCCGACATGACAAATTCAGCAATCGTGAGGCCCCCAACATGACAAATTCAGTAATCGTGAGGCCCCCAACATGACAAATTCAGCAATCATGAGGCCTCCAACAAATCATGAGGCCCCCAACAAGACAAATTCAGCAATCTTGAGGCCCCCAACAAATCATAAGGCTCCCAACAAGACAAATTCAGCAGTCATGAGGCACATAAATAGACAGCATTTCACATAAATAGGCAGAATGCCCCCTTAATATGGTAGCCCCCCAGGTTAGGTAGTGAGTGACAGGGACCCCCAGGTTAGCTAGTGAGTGACAGGTGCCCCCAGGTTAGGTAGTGAGTGACAGGCGCCCCCCAGGTTAGGTAGTGAGTGACAGGGACCCCCGTTAGATAGTGAGTGACAGGGACCCCCGTTAGTGAGTGACAGGGACCCCAGGTTAGATAGCGAGTGATAGGGACCCCCAGGGTAGATAGTGAGTGACAGGGGCCCACTCAGATAGTGAGTGACAGGGACCCCCGTTAGATAGTGAGTGACAGGGACCCCCGTTAGATAGTGAGTGACAGGGACCCCCGTTAGGTAGTGAGTGACAGGCGCCTCCAGTTAGGTAGTGAGTGACAGGGACTCCCGTTAGGTAGTGAGTGACAGGGACCCCAGTTAGATAGTGAGTGACAGGGACCCCGTTAGATAGTGAGTGAAAGGGACCCCCGTTAGATAGTGAGTGAGAGGGACCCCCTTTAGATAGTGAGTGAAAGGGACCCCCGTTAGATAGTGAGTGACAGGGACCCCCGTTAGATAGTGAGTGACAGGCGCCCCCCCGTTAGGTAGTGAGTGACCGGGACCTCCCTCACCTCGCAGCCAGCAGACCTCGATCAGCGGGCGACCCGACCAGATAGAGCGGGTGCCAGACGCACCACGCTGTACATGCGGAAGTGATGTCACTTCCGCGTATCAGCGGTGTACGCTAGGTCCTAGTGCCCGCTCCATCTGGTCGCCGCTGATCGAGGTCTGACGCTATGGCCGCGGGGACAGCCAGGGGGAGGGGGGCAGCGGCGGCCAGGAGGGGACAGCGGGCAGTGCCGGGCACCCCTGGGGAAGAGTTCCGGGACACCCCAGGACAGATTGGGGGCATGTGCCCCCCAAAATAGGGCTAGCGACACCCCTGGTGGAACACTTCTTATCTGATTTTCACTGATGGACTCTCACTATGTGGAAGTATTACAGGGAAGGGGGGTGGGTGGTTGGGTGTAAATGTCGGGGAGGCCCAATCAACATTTAACTGGGGGTGCATGATGTGTAGTCATGCCTCTGTTCATGGCACTTTCCCCTATCATGGCAGAGCCCCCCTGCTTAAGATATCAGTGCAGTCTTAGGGATTGATTCACGCATAAGTTCGTAGTGCTCGCTATGCTACTCTGACAAGGCGTGTTAACTTTGATAAGGCATGTTATCTCTGATAAGGCATGCTATTTGTCTTAGTGAATCAAGCCCTTAGTATTTATTCCTACCCTCTGAACCCAATGATTTGGGATGTAATGAGATGACAACAGTATTTTTAAATTATTACTATTAATATATTAACATTAACTATGTAGTAGTTATCTTTGCCAACAGATGCTCACCGGACTCTGGCTGATAAAAGTAGTATGTCTGGGAAAAGGGAGGTAGTGGACGACTTGTTCAAGGCTGGAAAAGACATGGTCGGTAAGTTTTGTTGGGAGTGGCTGCTTATGTTGGGTGAATAAGCTAGTCAAACATGGGTTGATAACAGCCTGATCTGGCAAATGATCAATCGGTCTCGAACCCAAATTCAATTAGGCACAGAAAGAGGTATCTGACTTCTGAAGAAAACAGATTCACTTGGAATGGATGCTCAAATGTCAGTAAAAAGAAAGGTGTCCGGGCACCAGACCAAAGGTACCAAAAACCAGCGTAGCCTTTATTGCATCTTCAGATCAATGACAGACAACACAGGGAGTATAGCCTAACAGCCGTTTCGTGGGATATACCCGCTTCCTCAGAGGCGAAAAACACCTAATTCAATTAGGTATTGGTAACTGAGATAATACCTTGTCCATCCGCTCCACCTCAGTTAGTATGGTCAGATCTCACTGAGTACTGAGCAGGCGGTGGATGCAGCAGCGCCAGACCGATTTCTGATAGTTTTCATGTTTAAATCTATCGGAAATAGATTTGTGTTGTATGGTTAAACAGATTACTCTCTGATCAGATTCGATCAGAGAGGGATCTGTCTCATGGTCGATTTACACATACATTGCATGATGTATGGCAACCTTATGTTGACAACAAATTATGTCAAAAGCCTCTCTCTTGTTTAAAGATTGTGTATTCAGGGTATTAGGTCTGCTTTAACCTGGGGAGAAAGCCCTCTTATGTTTATTTTTCTGTTTCTGTTTATTTTTCATGAGCTGATTAAATGAGAAACTTCACTTGTTCCGATAAGTTGATCTGGTCTTTTATTTTTTTATATTGAAAATAGGTTCAAAATAAGTCAAGAAGATTTCTCAGTTCCATTCTATGTAAGATGTACTGATGTTGTACTGCCTCCTTTACCCATCACTACCCCTACTTTATGTAGGTACAATTTGACCAACTTAAAGTGTACCAGAGACGAGAAGTGTCTCTGGTACCATACTTACCTGGGACTTCCTTAAACAGGGCCGGATTTTACCACCCAAGGCCACTGTCACCAGCCGCCCCCCTTCAGTATAGGTAGCGAGATGCCCCTCCCTCTAGTAGAGGTAGTGAGATGACCCCTCTCCCTTTTCCCTACAGTGTAGGTAGACAGATGAATCCCTTAATCCCTCCTTTTCCCACCCCCTTTTCAGTATAGGTAGCCAGCTCACCTTCACACCACAGCAGCTATCAGTGTCAGTAATTTCTCTACTCGTCTCTGGTGCAGAAGCTTTCTCTTCCTTTCCGTCTCCAATGCTGCCCAAGTCCATAGCCACTGGCTCAATGCAAACATGCACAGAGAGCAAAGTGGCTGCTGCACAGATTGCCGCAGTCAGGCGCTAGCCTGAGCTCCCAGCATTGCAGCATATGCAAGCTTGCAAATACTGCACCAGTTTAGCCTGCTGCTTTGGTGCCCTTGCTCCTGTGGTGCCCTAGGCCATGGCCTAAATCCGGGGCCTGTCCTTAAAGGAGCACTATTGCGAAAATTGGAAAATTTAAAATACATGTAAACACATACAAATAAGAAGTATGTTTCTTACAGAGTACAATGAGCCATAAATTACTTTTCTCCTATTTTGCTGTCACTTACAGTAAGTAGTAGAAATCGGACAGAACCGACAGGGTGTGGGCTAGTCCATCTCTTCATGGGGGATTCTCCGCATGGCCTTTATTATTTCTAAAGAGACAATCCCTGAAAAGAATGTATACAAAGATGCAGACCTCTCCCCTACCTGTTTGCACACTTTTTTGGCAGTTGGGCAGAGCAACTGCCGTTCACTAAGTGTTTTTGAAAATAAAGAAAACCCTGAGAGTCCCCCATAAGGAGCTGGGCTAGTCCAAAACCTGTCAGTTCTGTCAGATTTCTACTACCTACTGTAAGTGACAGCACCATAGAAGAAAAGTCATTTATAGCTAATTTTACTCTGGAAAAGTACTTTTTATTTGTATGTGCTTAAATTATTTAAATTTTTTACAATTTTCACGATAGCGGTCCTTGACGCCCTGTTAGGGCTGCTCATCCTTTACCCTCTTTCTGGGTGACTCCTGTCACCTGCAATTGTCTCCAAAAGCCTGGCAGAGTCATGCTCCTTCATACATGCGCGGCCCGGCCAGGTGCGCTCCTTCGCCGCGCTCCCGTCCCTGGGAGCAATCTGCGCTTGCGCAGAAGTACTCCGTAGAGAGTGATTCAGACAGGCTTTCAGGGACAATTGCGGGTCACCCAGGGAAATGGCGAGGGACAAGCGGCCCTAACAAGGCTAAAAGAGGACCAGAGCTGGAACAAAGGAAATGTTTTATGCATACCTGGGGCTTCCTTCAGCCCCATGTGCACGGTTCGCTCCCACGCCGCCGTCCTCAGTCTTCTCTGTCCTCTGTACCGAGTCCCGTTACTTCCTCCAGTCGCGGCCAGTCTGCGCAAGAGAAGTGTGCCCTCTACGTATCTCATTGGCGGCTGCTGGAGAGATACGTAAATAGCACACCTCACTTGCGTCAGACTGGCCGCGACTGGAGGAAGTAACGGGACCCGGTACTGAAGAAGGAGAAGACAGGACGGCGGCGTGGGAGCAATCCATGTGGATGGGGCTGGAGGAAGCTCCAGGTATGTATAAAATGTTTACTTTATTCCAGCTCTGATTTTCTTTAAAATGAAACTGAAACCTGTTTAGAAAATAAGAGTTTCACTTACCTGGGGCTTCTGCCAGCCCCCTGTAGCCGACCTGTACCCATGCAGCCACTCACTGATGTTCTGGTCCCACGCCGTGGCTCACTTTCACTTTGCCCAGTTCGAGTGTTCTGCACCTGTGTGGCCCTGGCCACGCACATCCTCATTCACGCTCTCGTAGCCGGACGTGCCTGCGCAGGGTGCTCCTAGCTACAGGAACGCGTACTAAGATACGCGTGGCCACGGCGCAGTGGAGGTCGACTTAAAAGTTGGCTTCCAGTACAAGGAAAAAAGTGATTCATGGCGGAGGAATGGAGGATCGGTCCAGGACGGCGAGGGCACAGGTCGGCTGCAGAGGGCTGGCAGAAGCCCCAGGTAAGTGAAACTCTTATTTTTTAAACAGGTTTCAGTTCTGCTTTATGGAAGCCCCAGGTAAGTATGGAACCTGAGATGCTTCTCGTCTCAGGTTCCCTTTAAGGGTTTTTTTTTCTATTATTTTCTTATTCCTAGCCACTTGTTCTCAACATTAGGACTATAGTGCTTTAAAGGATGGAAGGTGGATTCTTCTTTCTTTAGTAATGTTAAAAGCCATATGGGATGGTATTAGTCATGTGACAGAGCCCCGCCCATGCTTGCAGGTTTGGCTTACTCGCCACCTATCCAGTATGCTGGACCATGTGGAAGGGTAATACACTTTTTTTACCAAATTATTTTCATACATTTTTATAAAAAATAAATAATATTATGTTTACTTTAGATTATCTTCAAGTTTAACCCTTTTCGCCTTTTGAAAGTGACTTTCACGTCCAAAAGGCTGCTGTTGTGCGCGCTCCCACACGTGATCGTGCATGCGACGGTGTGCTCCCGTGCCGCCCCCCCCCCCCGGTAGCCCGGAGATCAATGAGTGGGAACATTGTTCCCATTCATTGATCTAAGTCCCCGGTAAAAAAAACCTACGGCTTCTTTTCAGGGGCCGCGGTCTTTCTGAGAAAAAAAAAATCACGTACTCCTTGTAGTTCCTGCAAGCCTGCAAGCGAGCGTGCTCGCTCACAGGATAGAAAACAAAAAAATCACTGTGACCATCTTGTGGCCAAATAGTAAAACTACGTGCACATACATTTTTATTACAAAAAGACACAATAAATTACATTTAAAATTAATTGTTTACCTCCCACACCCAAAAAATACCCAAATAAATGTTTTAACTAGAAAAAAAATTACAATAAAAAAATACATAAATAGTTACCTAAGGGTCTGAACTTTTTTTAACATGCATGTGAAGAGGGTATACAACTGATATTTTTTAAATGATAAGCTTGTAAATAGTGATGGACGCAAAACTAAAAAAATGCACCTTTATTTCCAAATAAAATATTGGCGCCATACATTGTGATAGGGACATAATTTTAATGGTGTAATAACTGGAACAAATGGACAAATAAAATACGTGGGTTTTAATTATGGTAGCATGTATTATTTTAAAGCTATAATGGCTGAAAACTGAGAAATAATGAATTTTTTCAATTTTTATCTTAATATTTCTGTTAAAATGTATTTAGAAAATAATAATTCTTCACAAAATGTACCACCCAAAGAAAGTCTAATTGGTGGTGGAAAAAAACAAGCTATAGATCAATTCATTGTGATAAGTAGTGATAAAGTTATTGGCGAATGAATGGGAGGTGAAAATTGCTCAGCTGCATAAGGTGAAAAACGACGGAAGGCTGAAGTGGTTAAAAGGCTGCATTGCCATCACAAAGCTTTGTAGCAATTAGCGCTTTGTGAATTCCTGATTTGTCATTGCTGGTGTTAAGTCATACAGCATTTTCACTTTCATAAAGCAAATCAGTTTATGACTTTTATGTAATGGGTCTTTCTTTCTAGATCTTTGTTTTCTATTCTTTCTTTCTCCATTAAAATGAAATTACCCTACACATCACAATTTGTAGTTTCTGTATTTGTAGATAGACAAATGTACAAATTTAGCAGGGGATGAAATAATTAATTGGGGGAGGGAGAGAGCTGTTCATGTGGGAGTAAGGCCTCTTTTCCACTAGCCGCAATCTGCTAAAACAAGCGAATCGCGTCTGTTTTGCTAATCACAAGGGCAACGTGGTGTACGTGGAAATCACTGTGTTTATTTTCCATTACCACTTTTTGATTTTTCCCGAATCGCAAACGTCGCGCTGCACGATTCTTGGTATGATCGCGTTACGTTCCCGACGGTTCGGGGCACAATCGCAGCAAGTGGAAGAGGCAGGTTTTGTAAATGCAGCATGATTGCGCTTGCGATCCCCTTGCAAGTGGAAAAGCAGCCTAAGGGCCCATTTCTACATAGCGCGCTTTCAGGCACGCTTATGGAAGCATGATCTCAGGGACATCAGAGAGTGCATAGAGTGCAGTGTCTTCTGTTTCCACCCATGCACGGTGATTCAGCGATGAATCGCCGCGCATGGTTTGCTGCATTTCGGGGAGATTCAGCCCGCTGAATGGGATCGCAAGCCTCTGCGCTTTAATGGAAACGAGCCCTTAGCCCACACTGCCAAATATCCCACTCACCAACATACTCCAGTTTTCATGCAGTAAAAAGGTAACAATCCGATACACAGTAGAACTTTTCATCCCTTCAATAAGTACATAGTCTATCCAGTTAAAAATGTTGCTATTTCTTAGACCCTATAAGGTTTAGATGGAACAGATAGAATAAATGAAGAAGAGTTATTTGTATTATCTCTACAGGAGCACAGCTACATTCATTGGATGACAGTGCATTTCAGACTGCCCTTGAATTCCTGACATATTTGCGCCTAAAAGGTATTTATGCCACGTATGTTCACTGTATGCTTAGCGGGATGCTGCCTACACATTTTGTTTCTTGAATGCATGGCTCAAATGGCTTTGTGCCTCTGTGACATAAAGGCTGCTGTGTTTATTTGGAAACTGGTCGATCAGCAGGGTGTGTTTTTTTTTTTTTTTCATAGATCATAACTGGTTTAGATACAATCGCAAGTTGGATTCTTTAATGCTGTGGATGGATTAGATCCAATATTTTCTTTCAATCTGAATGATCTTATCAAAAATACAATTGTTTGCTAAAAAGGGCACCATTAATGGGCAAGAGTAAAACCAATACTGTTGTACTGCTTGATGCAGTATAATGGTGGCCAATAATGATACAAAACCAATGAACAATCGATCATTTGTTCTGGAAACAATCGGTCGGGCACTCCAATGGAAGAAAACACGCTAACCAATTCGATCAGATTAATGGTATCGGTCCATTTTTCGGATCCATCTCTTCAATCTAAACAGATTGGTTACTGGGTTTTTGGCCTTCAATGGGCAAAACCAATAATTTAATATTGATTACCACGGTGATCGGAAATGATCGATCGATCATTCGCGGGATTGTATCATTTATGGCCAGCATAAAGATGGGGCAGTTGATTCCTTTTTGCTTTAAGATCCCTGTTGGGCGGAGATTTTTCCACTTGCCATATCAATAGATCCGGCATACCGGTATGGACATCCTAAGGATCCTTCCACACCAAGTCCGGTGGTTTGCATTGCAAAAAGGGCTTTGATTCATCAAATTGCTGCAATATTACCGCAATACACAGCACACATTAATATTACAAAACGCGTGGTAATATTCCTGTTATGTGCACGCGTAACTATCATGAGATACGCTCGTAGTGTGTCTGAGGTACTCAGTATTGGTATTAGTGCAGCCGCACATGCCGTGCGCTGACCAGGTAACGCGTGCATTACAGTGGCAGTGAGGAATACTTTCATTGTACTGACTGCCTCAATGTATGGTCACTCCACAGTGGTAACTTTCAGTGGGGCATTTTCAGCTATGTTGTATTGCGATCTGAATGCAATGCAACTGACTCATTGGCTGAAGCAATTAATCTGCCCAGGTGGCTTGAATGCATTTTTCACGACTAAATAGTTTATTTTACTACTGTATGTCTAATACATTTTTCGTGTTTTAGAAATTGGAGCTTTGGATCAATTGGCTCTGTTTGTCTCGGAGGAATCATCGCAAGCTTAGCCCCCCAAACCATCGCAAGGACCTTGTGGAAGAAGAACAGCTCTGTTTGCTTTGCTCTTCATTTTGCAGTCAAGTTTTCAGAAGAATAAAAAAATAAAGGAGGTTTCAAAAAAATATACCTCAGCCTGGAAAATTTTATTAAACTCTTTAGTAGTAAATTAAAGCCCAAATAAAAGGTCAGTTAACCCATTAGTAGCTTCAATAGAGTTATCGTGTTTGAGATAAGTGCTGTACGTTTGACCTCAGTGGGCATAACTTGTTGTGCTGTAAATTTTTGGAATGCATTGATCTCTCTCTCTAATAGCAGAAAATAGAGAAACTGAAAGCAGAAGTCCTCTGTTATTGTCTCACACTGCCCCCTAGTGACAAGTGGCCATAAATACTGCACACAACCACACATTACAGCAGTACGAATTAGAAGCATGAAAATGTAACAAATAAGAAATAAAACAAATGTGCTAAAATAAATTGGCCTGGAGCACTTGCAAGCCTCTAAATAAATTGGCTGCTAACGAGTCCACTTCCTAAAAGTACAGCTATTAAAAGTACTTAAAATTATCTAATTCCTATTTTTTTTAAATGAATTTGAAGCTCACAGGTGAACGGAACCTCATCATCCAAAAACAGGTAGCCCCTTGACTCTTTCTCCTTCACCTGCACCTCCCTCATCACTAATGTGGTCTATGTCATCATGGGGCATGGAGGTGGATCTTGCTGCAGTCCCCAGCACAGCCACACTTCCCTGGTTATGGAGAGTTTATATTTGCTGTCAATAGGGAAACATGACAGCATCAGGAATCACAGCCATCCTTTTCAACCACCACCTACTACCTTTACATGGACCGTGTCACTGATCTGTCTGGCTGTAGAGGAGGGAAGCAGAGGTGAGGAAAGATGGAGAAGCTGTAGGATATTGGCAGTGAGGAAGTGGCCACTAGAGATGGCCCGAACAGTTCGCTGGCAAATGGGAACCGGCGAACTTAGGAAGTTCAGTCCGCCCCTATACTACATCATTAGGGTCAACTTTGACCCTCTACATCACAGTCAGCAGGCACAATGTAGCCAATCAGGCTACACTCCCTCCTGGAGCCCCCCCCCTTATAAAAGGCAGGCAGCGTCAGGCATTTCACTCACTCGTGTGCCTGCAGTAATTAGAGAAGGGAGAGTTGCTGCAGAGAGAGATATAGGGAAAGCTTAGTTAGGCTTTTGTAGGCTTGTTAGCTTGCTCCTTGCTGATTCTTATTGCTGAAAAAAAGCACCCCTCAACAGCTCTTTTGAGAGCTAATCTTGTTTTTGTGAGCTATTTTTTTTTTTTTTTGGCCCACTTGCATTATATACAGCCCTGTCAGTCAGTCGCAGCTGGCCTTTGGCCACTTGGTGGTAATTCCTACTGTGCCACTGCCAGGCCCAGCACATTCAGTGACTACCTGTGTGTGTGACAGGCAGCTGCACATTTGTAATCCCAATCACTGCACCTGTTCACTGTTCAGTGTACCTACCTACCTACGTGAGAGCACGCATTGTTAATACTACCAGTCATTGCACCTGTTCACAGTATCTGTGTGTGTGTGTGTGTGTGTGACAGCTGCACATTTGTAATACCAATCACTGCAGTGCATACCTGTAACCTGTTCAGTGCACCTACGTGACTGCAAGCAGTGTAATATGCCACCAGTCACTGCACCTGTTCACGGTACCTGTGTGTGACAGCTGTACATTCGTAATACCAATCACTGCAGTGCATGCCTGTAACCTGTTCAGTGCACCTACGTGACCGCAAGCAGTGTAATATACCACCAGTCACTGCACCTGTTCACGGTACCCGTGTGTGACAGCTGCATATTTGTAATACCAATCACTGCAGTGCATACCTGTAACCTGTTCAGTGCACCTACGTGACTGCAAGCAGTGTAATATACCAACTTGCCGTGTCGTTATCTTGCCACGGTGAAGGGGCTTGCGTATCACAATGAAGCAATGACCGCCGGCTATATGAGTGTGTTTGGGTTGGGGGGCACACCTGACCCAAGAAGATAGATAATAAGGTCGTTGCTTCGTAGTGGACAGACCGATCAGCTGGACACTCAGTCACTGTTGTTCTATCATTCAGCTACCTCAGCCCGACCATATGGGCTTGAAAACCGTCATCGCCTGCACTCTGGCCATGGTGCGCACCAGTCCAGCACGGCCGTCACTACACAAACAGCTGTTTGCGGTGCGTTACACAGTGAGTTTGGTGTGTCAGTGTGAAGCAGAACTCTAATTACACTCCCTGATTGATGTATACACATGCAAGATGTTTTAAAGCACTTTAGGCCTGCAATTTAGCATTCAAATGTGATTTCTGCCCTTAAAACGCTGCTGTGCGTCACATCCAGATTTTTCCCAGGAAGTTTTGGCATGTATCCCACTCCGCCATGCCCCCCTCCAGGTGTTAGACCCCTTGAAACATCTGTTCCATCACTTTTGTGGCCAGCATAAATGTTTCTAGTTTTCAAAGTTCCCCTCCCCATTGAAGACTTTTGCGGTTTGCGGAAGTTCGCATGTTCGCAAACTTTTGCAGAAGTTCGCGTTCGCGATTCACGAACCGAAAATCGGAGGTTCGAGCCATCTCTAGTGGCCACCACTCATCCTCTGCCAGGCAGACATAAATTTAAAATTATATGTTTCAAAAATAAAATGTGACATTATTTAACCACTTCACCGCGAAGGTTTTTCCCCTTAAAAAAACAGAGCAATTTTCACTTCCATTCATTATCCTATAACTTTATTACTACTTATCACACCAAAGCAATCTGTATCAAGTTTTTTTCACCACCAATTAGGCTTTCTTTGGGGGGTACTTTTTGAAAAGAAGTATTTTATTCTATCTGCATTTTAACAGGAATAATAAGAAAAAAAATATTATTTCTCAGTTTTTGGCCATTATACTTTTAAAATAATGCATGCTACGATTATTAAAACCCAACATTTTATTTGCCCATTTGTCCCGGTTATTGCAACATTTCAAATTTTTCCGTAGTACAATGTATGGCGCAAATAGTTTATTTGGAAATAAAGGTGCATTTTTTCAGTTTTGCGTCTATCCCTAATTACAAGCCCATAATTTATAAAGTAACAGTAATGTACCCTCTTTACATACATGTTAAAAAAGTTCAGTCCCTAAGGTAACTATTTTTTTTTTTATTTGTAAAAAAAAAGAAAAAGTTTTTATTTTTTTTCGAAAAAAAATAATTTTTATTTAAAAAAAAAACGGGGAGTGTGGGAGGTAAGGGGTTAATTTTAAATGTAAAAATAATCTAAAAATATGTCCTTTATTGAAAAAAAAAAAATGTACCGGTAGATGTATTTTTACTATTTGGCCACAACATGTCCTAGTAGCTCACTTCCGTAAGTGTACTATTAGTATGCAAACAGGAAGCACGGGTTTTGTGAATAACGGCACCGTCTAATAGACGGCTGCGGTCATTTACACCGCAGGAGGGTCAGTAATGAGTCTGTTACAGTGGGATTGATGCGTTGCTGTCCCTGAATATCTCTTGCACTTTACTTGAACGTTATCATCAACATCCCAACAGAGGGAAAACAGCCTGCTTTGCCATAGGCATCTGGCACTGTCGTTTGTTTTATTTCTGCAAAAACATTTATTATTCAATATAAAGGCAGGTAGGTAGGCATTATACAAATCAACACTACTGCAAAAACATTTATTATTCAATATAAAGGCAGGTAGGTAGGCATTATACAAATCAACACTACTTTTCTTTGATATGAATAATTTAGTAGGTGTGAAAAACTTGGTTGGTTACATGACCATACCTGTCCCGAAGAAACAGGGAGTCAACGACCTGAGCAACTTCAGGCCGGTAGCCCTCACGTCCATCATAATGAAAACTCTGAAGCGAGTAGTCCAATCCAACCTCAAGATCTCCACCTTGCCCCTTCTAGACCCCCATCAGTTCGCGTATAGGGCGAACAGGTCCACTGACGGCGCTATTAACATCTGCCTGGAGTCCATTTATGACCACCTTGACAGACCAGGCACGTATGCCAGAATTCTACTCCTGGACTTTAGCTCGGCATTCAACACTATTTGTCCACGCATCCTACAGGAAGAACTAGCCACACTTGGTGTGCACCCAAGCCTGCGCCTCTGGATGACAGACTTTCTCACCAACAGGTCCCAAACTGTCAGGCTGGGTGGCATCCACTCACAAATCATGATCACGAATACAGGTGCCCCTCAAGGCTGTGTCTTGTCTCCACTGCTGTTTTCCCTCTATACAAACAACTGCAGATCTAAGGCGGACTCAGTCAAGGTTATCAAGTTCGCCGACGACACCACCATTGTCGGTCTCATCACCAAGGACAACATCCAGGAGTACGGTCAGCAGGTGGAAAGAATCTCCCAATGGTGCAAGGAGAACAAGCTAGTGCTGAATACTACAAAAACTGTCGAGCTAATCGTTAACTTCAGGAAGTCCCCCCTCCACCAATTCACATTGACGGTACGGAAGTGGCCAGAGTGCCTTGTGCCCGCCTCCTGGGCACTACCATCTCCAGTGATCCCAGCTGGAGGCCTAACATCACTGCCATCCAAAGGAGAGCCCAGCAGAGACTCTACTTCCTTCGTCAGCTGAAGAAGTTCGGCATGGCCCCAGAGATCTTGACCAGCTTCTACTCTGCCACCATTGAATCGATTCTCTGCTCCTCCATCCTGGTCTGGTACACTGGCGCCACCGCTAGCGACAGGCTCACACTTCAGAGAGTCATCAGGGCAGCGGAGAGGGTCATTGGGAGACCTCTTCCCCCACTTGACCTCCTACACAAGAGAAGGCTGAAATCGAGGGCGCTAAGGATCGCTAACGATTCCACTCACCCGGGCCACCGCTACTTCTGTCAGCTCCCACTGGGACGGAGGCTTCGGGCCATCTCCACAAGGACTTCCAGACACAGTAACTTTTTCTTTACCGTGGCCGTCAGCCTCCTCAATTCCCTCGACATACTCCCATCTGCACACAATAACTAATGATAGGCCATTCCTTGTCTTTTTGTCCTTGTACGGCCGGGTACTGTATAACTGTTAGTGTAATATAATGTGAATGTAAATGCTTGTCCTCTGTGTTATATAGTGTAATACAATTTCTGTTCTATTGCTGTCTCTGCGGAGCTATCTGTACTGTGCCAAACCCAATTCCGGGCATGACCCAGTCATGCTTGGCGAAATAAAGAATTCCTGATTCCTGAAACATAACATCAGACTGTATGCTGACAACTTTCAATCTAATTTATTTCATTATTTTTTGCCACAAATGTGTTAGCCTAAGAGAACTAAGTTCAAATTGCAGAATCACGCAAATCTGAGCTGTTCCTGTATACCTCAATAGACCTGTGGTGGAGGGGGACCAATCACACTTAAAAAAGGACACAGCGACAACAGGAGCCCAAATGGTGCAGTGTGTCACAGATTGGTTGGTAAAAGCAAAAGGGAAATTGTGATACTCACAAAGGAAGGTTGCCTAAGGGGCAACAAACCACTGAAGACAGGTGGAGATGTATAAACCCGACTCTACTCAGGTGTCCAGCTGGAACTGGATGCGGTCGCACTTGGAAAAAAAACTAAGCTCCTATTGGCAGCACACCACAAGGTACCAAGGTCCACCCCTACGGATATTGTTCGTCAGTCAAATATATTTTACCCACCAGCACACACATAGTGGTTATGTTAGTAGCCCTTCCTTATGAGAGCATTTTGAACACATATCATACCTCCCAACTGTCCCTCTTTTGGAGGGACAGTCCCTCTTTAGGAACCAAACCCTCTGTCCTTCTTTCTTCCTCATTGTCCCTCTTTTTGGACTGATGTACAGCTCTGTGTAAATATACGTATTTTTCTACTGAAAAATGTGTTCGATTGACTCAAAACTTTATTCCCATCCTTTAAATTGTTATTTATCTTATTTTCAAACGTTTTTATGAAGAGAAATGAACCAGGATATAAAGGACCGGTGTGGTTTGAATTTTAAAACAACATATTTTCTTATGAAATCTTTATTACTAAAAAGATTTCATACGAAAAATACATTGTTTTGAAAGAGACTAGAGGTGTGTTGGGGGAGTGGTTAGGGGTATGGCATGAGTATGGCTTAAAGGGACCCTGAGCAGGTGATAAAAACAGAATCTACATTTACCCGGGGCTTCCTCCAGCCTGCTGTAAGCCATGAGGGCCCCGATGTCCTCCTGGTTCCTTCCTTGGTCCAGTTTCAGGATGACTTCGGACAAATTCTGTTTTTATCACCTGCTCAGGGCCCCTTTAAGTGTCCCTCTTTCTGATGTTAAAAAGTTGGGAGGTATGCACCACATATCCAATTTTGTTTTATTGTACTACACAATATAGACCCTATATTTTATTCCTGTTTGTTTCTCTGAGGGTTTCTGTTTCCATTGGCTGATTTTATTAGGATTGGCCTTTTGAAGTGACAGAAAAACAGGACTTGCATTGTCAATTCTAAATATGTTCATTATTAATGATGGTCATGTCTAGGAGAACTCATGGAGAAGCATGTGATTGACGTGAACTCACCGGCTCTGCAAGATTGCAATGGATCTAGCATTCCAGGAAGTCAGTGTGTGAGACTTCCTCTAATGTACACTTAACCAGACTGCTACCAGAGACTGGCAGTATATTTTTCCTAGTATCAGAGACTAGCATTTATTAACACCATTGTGGGCATTGTGCTTTTTACATACACAAAAGGCTGACATCATGGACTGGCATAGACTCCCTGATTCCAGTTACATATACAGTACAGTGGGTTACAATCTGCACACAAATCCTTTATCCATATCCATACTTGACTGAACATGAGCAATACAATCGACCACGCGGCACTCTGTCCTTAGAAAGCTTCATGAAAATGAGTGTCTGGATTGACTGAGCATTTTCTTAAGTCTATGAAGGGGGTGGAGCAGACACTGCTGATCCAGCATATTGTCAGAGGGAATAGTACATGTTTTTGAGGTCCCTTTAACACTTGTGGCCTGCATTGCCCCATGTTAGTCTTCCCCGCCACATACCTGCTGCTACCGCCATACAAGTCTGTGGGGAGTCTGGAGACTTGCACACTTAAACAGTGTGCTGGAAGTATCCAAACCCAAGTCTGCAGGTCGTTGCCGCATAATCCGCGTCTACTGCACAGATTATGGGCGACACAGTAAGTATAAATGATGGGAATGCAGTGTGACGTGGCACGGACTAATGAGAATCCCAGTGACATACTTCCTGCCCAGCTGGGTGTAAGTCACTGAGCGGGGGAGCATATGACAGTGGCGTAGGTGGTTTAGGGTCATATGAAGACTGGCTTCTACGGTGCGTATCTCACCGCAATCTACAACTGTAAAACTGGCCTTAAAAGGAAACATCCAAGCTAAAAAAAAAAAAAAAAAACTCCACTTACCTGGTGCTTCCTTCAGCCCCTGGCAGTCGTTCTGTGCCCTCGCCGGAGCTCCGGTGGCTCGCTGCAGAAGCTGACCTCGCCAGGTCGGGTTCTGGGTCGGCTTCTTCTGCGCTCTACGGCGCGGGTCACATGGTCCGGCCGACTTCATCAGGATTGTACTGTGCAGGCGCAGTATAATTCTAATGACGTCGGCCGGACCACGTGACCCGCGCGGTGGAGTACAGAAGAAGCCGACCCGGAACCCGACCTGACAAGATCGGCTTCTGCAGCGAAGGACACCAGGAGTCACCGGAGCTACGGCGAGGGCACAGAACGACTGCCAGGGGCTGGAGGAAGCCCCAGGTAAGTGGAGTTTGTTTTTGTTTTCTTAGCTTGGACCTTCACTTTAACCTGCTCAAGCAATCAGTAGTATAGCAACTGGGGAGGCAGAGGTTGCAACTGCAAGGCCCACCAGGCCCAACATGTAAAAAAGGTGCTATGGACATTTTTCAAACTGAGGATAGCTGCTAGAATATCTGTAAAATTACTGATATTCTCCTATTGATCAGTGGCTAATGCCTAAAGTAGATTACCTGTAATTTTTAGATATTTTACTACCGCCTAAACTAGCCCTATTCTCACATGATTCCTCCCTCTACTAATGCCAAACACTAACCTCCCCCCCCCTCCCCCAGCCACACTCTCAATCAAAATCAGAGCAGTCATCACTGCTAAAAATGCCTAAATTACACCGTGGGCGCTGTTATAGTCACAACTAACATCACAGTCTATGCAACGCCCATTTTACCAAAGCACCAGTCCAGCGCCCAAATAAACCTCTTCGCACCAGGACCCTTTCTTTAGCTGCTGTATTAGCCCTACATTGGTGCTATGCTGGTAATGATCACCTCTATGGACTGGGACCCACTCGCAACATTTTTGGCCGGCGTTTTGCACAGCGTTTGCATTTTGAAAAATGTTCTCTCATTCACTTGAATGAAAATTTTGCTATTACTTTCATTCAAGTGAATGAGACAGCATTTTCAAAAGCGCTGGCCAAAATGCTGCAATTGGTTGCCAGGCCTTAAAGTGTACCCAAGGCAATTTTTTGTTATACAAATGGGACATGGAGGCATGTTCTTTGCTTAATGACATTCCTCTGTGCTCCGCTCTCCACCCCCCTTCTCAATGCTGTGGACCCCCAAAAATGCAGACAATGGGATTGTCGCTAGATAACTAGGGGAAGGGGCGTTCCTAGCAGGAGAGGAACTCCTGCAAAATGCCCCTTCCCCTCCTCCTGGAGCCTCTTCCCAGCCTCTGTGTGCCTTTCCCCTGCCTCTATCTCTCCCCTCCGTGCCTCTCCCCCGCTTCTCTGCACTGTGAGGAGAAGCAGAGAGGGGAGCAGCAGCGCCGTGACCCCGGGGTCACTAAAAACGAAACTGACTGATTACTGGCTACAGAAGGGGAGGGTAGTGGCGGTAAGAGGCTCTACCTGATCCAGCTAGCCCCTGGATTCAGTAGTATGGTTTTTTTTACCTTTATTCCTGGGCTTGGGATTGCTTTAAAGGACAACTGAAGTGAGAAGACTATGGAGGCTGCCATATTTAAACAATTTCCATTTAAACAATACCAGTTGGCTCCTGTAGTGTCTGAATAACGCAAGAAACAAGCATGCAGCTAATCTTGTCAGTTCTGACAATAATGTCAGAAACACCTGATCTGCTGCATGCTTGTTCAGGGTCTATGGCTAAAAGTATTAGAGGCAGAGTATCAGCAGGACTGCCAGGTAACTGGTATTGCTCAAAAGGAAATAAATATGGCAGCCTCCATATCCCTCTCGATTCAGTTTTCCTCTAATGTGCTTTGAATTGTGATAATCATTAACAAACTATTCCTCTCCACTCTTAGCCCTCTCTGGCACTGTGGTTATCCCTGGTTATATATTTGCGTGTAGAGTGCTTTATAGGATCCAATGTAAAACTGCAGCCCATAGCTTATTAGTTTCACCACAGTCATTTGAGCTTAGAGATATTCATAAGTAGTTATTTATCTGTTGCCTCCATAGACATGGCTTATCGACTGATCCAGCTAAAAGTGGATACATTGCATTATTGTCATCTCACATCTATGAGTATCTTCACGCAAACTATTCTATAAGCACTATGATAAAGGTGGACCATTGTCTCATATAGCAGTGCTGTTAGAAATATGCCGATGGCAGAATATGACACATTTCGGAAAGGTATTCAAAGCAATTTACTAGTCAAAGTTCTCCGTACGGAGGCAGCAATCAAAAGTCTCTTGTAGCTATGGATAGTCGGAGCAAAATGTCTCTTCTAGAAGTCTGATAGGAAGTTCTCTGTTTCTGTCAAAATGTTCCCAGAAGGTGTCCATGTTTAGCGTGGTTGCCCGTCGTCCAAAGCGTAAACCAAATGAGTTAATGTTATAGCCCACTTGAGCTTGTCTTGCTTGGCGACCACTGAGGTAGGTATTCAGGAGGTCCACTATATAGTTGTTCAGTTTTATAGATCTGGAGAGGGGTTCTTGAAGCTCCAAACCCAAAGAACTTTTTATAACTTCGAGGAGATCACAGATATCCAATGCCGGTCCCAAATCATGTTCAAAAACTGTGTTTACTTAAAAAGAAAAAAAAGAAAAATAATTAAGTTATACCTCTGATTTATTATTCTGAAAAATAAATAGTTAAAGACTATCTCAAAAAAATGTTGAATGGCAAAACATATATGGCAAAACATATATGTAGTCTATGCATTGTGTACAGTTGCAAGTACACCCTGAGCGTTTTGTCCCCTCCTCTAGCCTTGTGACCTCCCCTTCTTGTAAATATGCCTGTGACATCCTGCTTATGCTCTGTACAGATTATGGGCTGGACTGGATCAGTGAATAATGGCGCAGAGCGCCTATGCATAACAATGGCGCTGCATTAAAAAGATATGTTTATCGCTATTTATCGTTAGTACTGCATAATAATGGCGCACAGGGAAAAAAGAAAAAAAAGGGCACACGGTAGCGTTATTTATCAATAGCGCCGTTCTTATGCCAAACAGCAGACGTTATTGCGCACAGTAACATTATTTATCAATAGCGCCCTACATTAGCCAAACTGCAGACATTATTTAACTGCAAAACGGTGAATGGATTTAATGTAACACTGTCAAGGTTAGGGTTAGGCACCACCAGGGGGGTGGTTAGGGTTAGGCACCACCAGGGGGGTGGTTAGGGTTAGGCACCACCAGGGGGGTGGTTAGGGTTAGACAACACCAGGGGGGTGGTTAGGGTTAGACAACACCAGGAGGGTGGTTAGGGTTAGGCACCACCAGGGGGGTGATTAGGGTTAGGCACCACCAGGGAGGTGGTTAGGGTTAGGCACCACCAGGGGAGTTGCTTAGAGGTAGGCACCACCAGGGGGGTGGTTAGGGTTAGGCACCACCAGGGAGGTGGTTAGGGTTAGGCACCACCAGGGGAGTTGCTTAGAGGTAGACACCACCAGGGGGGTGGTTAGGGTTTGGCACCACCAGGGTGGTGGTTAGGGTTAGGTACCACCAGGGGGGTCTTAGGGTCAGGGCCGGATTTAGGCCAAGGCCACCGAGGCCATGACCTAGGGCACCACAGGAGGAAGGGCACCAAAGCAGCAGGCTACACTGGTGCAGCATTTGCAAGCTTGCAAATGCTGCAATGCAGGGAGATCAGGTGAGCACCTGACTGTGGTACTCTGCTGCTAGCCACCTGTGCAGCAGACACCTTGCTCTCTGTGCATGTTTGCATTGTGGCTGGCGTTGATAGACTAATAGCCCATACTCACGGGCAACTTTTTTGCATGTCGCAAGCACACGGGAGCGTGCTTGCGACATGCTGGCGACAGCTAGTAGCCAGGTCCCTCCGCATACACACGGCGGAGGGACCTGGCAACTGATGCGACGGAAGCTGTCGCCGTTGTCCCTCCCCCCGCCGGAAGCGCCGTTTATTTACTATCATGTTGCTGTCGCTAGTCCGCGTACTCACGCGGACTAGCGACAGTTGCGGCGGAGGTGCGGCGGCGACTGTTGCCATGCGATTGAAACTTTCAATCGCATGGCGACATGAGCGACGGGCGACAGTTCGGGGTGCGCGCGCGTGCAACGGCCCATACTCACGGGCGACCTGTCGCCGCAACACGCGCGCGCCGCGTGTTGAGGCGACAAAAGTCCCTCGTGAGTATGGGCCATTAGGCAGCATTGGAGACGGAAAGGAAGAGGAAGCTTCTGCACTGGAGACGAGTGGAGAAATGAGTGACACAGATGGCTCCTGCCATGAGAAGGCGAGCTGGCTAGCTATACTGAAAGGGGGGGGAAGGATTAATGGAGTCATCTGCCTACCTATACTGGAGGGAAAGGGGGAGGAGTCATCTGGCTACGTATACTAGAGGGAAGGGGGGAGGGGTCATCTGGCTACCTATATTGGAGGGAATTAGGAGGAGTCATATGGCTACCTATACTGGGGGGGTCATCAGGCTACCAATACTAGAGGGAAGGGGTCATCTCACTACCTATACTGAAGGGGGGCGGCTGGTGACAGTGACCTAGGGTGGTAAAGAGTACTAATCCGGCCCTGCTTAGGGTCAGGCACCACCAGGGAAGGGGGGGGGTCTAGGGGTTAGGGATAGGTACAGAGAGGGTTCTGTGTGTTAACACTAATTTTCAATAAAATAAACAGAGCTAAATAACGATAAGGCTTTAATGTTAAATAGCGATAAGCGACAAACGGATTAGCGGCAACACTGTGCGCCATTATTCGCAGGCGCCATTTTCAGATGGACCCGGGCTGGACTGCTGACATTGTAAGAGCCGGGTTTGTTTTGGTACAGCCCTTCGGGAAGAAGTGAGAAACAGAGCAGAGGCAGAGCAGATTGATAATAAATATAAGAAATCTGAGACAGCAAGCTATAATACTTATCCCAGATGTCTGCCTGCCTGCATCAGATTACATTTCTTTTCACAGAGAGGAGAGATAGGAGAGCTGCAGCCTGTTTTAAGGCTGCCATACACTGGTCGATTATCACCAGATCGAGCAGCAGATAGATCCCCTTTGTGATTGAATCTGATCAAAGAGGGATCTATTGGCTGCCTAAACTGTAAACAGATTTTGAATCGATTTCACTATGAAACTGATTCACAATTTGTGGAGCTGCCGCTGCCACGGCCCGCCCTGCATACATGACCTTATCCGACCGGCGCAAGTCCCCCGATCTCCTCTGTCTTCTTCTCTGCTCTGGGCTCCAGCTTCACTTTACTTCCTGTCCGGGGCAGTTTAAAAAGTAGAAGGCGCTCTACTGTTTAAAGTTCCTGTCGGGACAGGAAGAAGTGAAGCCTGCCAGAGCCCAGCGGAGAAGGAACAGCGGGGACAGCAGGGATACGCGCCGGCCGGATCAGGTAATGGATTGCCGCTAGCGTCGGGTCGTCGGACATTTCGAACGCCGCTATCGACGCACTCCCAACCCGCCGGATATCAAGCGAAGTCTTCCGCGCGGACAGATCGACGGGAGCGAACGATTTCGGACAGAAATCGATCTTTTGGTCAACATCTGCGCAACGATTTCACAGCAGATTCGATCACAGTGATCGAATCTGCTGTATATCGGCGGGAAATAGTACAAAGGTGTGTACACACGCACGACAGCAGCCAACGACGGGACCGTCGGCACCTCCTGCTGGACAGGTTTTCAGCAGACTGTAGTGCGCGTGTACGCACTGTCGGCGGACTGATAAGGCTGTTCCTGAACGATCCGCCGGGCGGAATATTCAGGAACATCCTTATCAGACCACCGACAGTGCGTACACACGCACTACAGTCTGCTGAAAACCCACCCAGCGGGAGGTGCCGACAGACCCGTCGTTGGCTGCTGTCGTGTGTGTGTACGCACCTTAAGTGTTTGGGCCCCCTTATCATGTTTGTTTGCTATAATTGTTATCCCATATGTCTGCCTGCCTGCCTGGATCAGATTACATCTCTTTTTACAATGGGTGTGGGCTAGGAGCAGGATATGAGAGGTGGAGACATCACATCCATCCCCCAGCATCCTTTGCTCCCATGGCTGGGAAAGAAAAAAAAATTGCAAGGGCCTGGTTTCAGGCAGGAGGTGGAGATTTCAAGACCTTATGAGGAATACTGACCTTTGTGTAAGAAAATCATACTTATGTGTGATTTTAATATATCTTGGCAATTTATTAGGTTTAAAGAGACTCTGAAGCGAGTCTAAATTCACTTTTTTAAATTGTAGCTATGTTAATCATTATAAGCCCTACTAAACCGCCACTATCCCCGTCAGGCAGTTCATTTTTTTTTTTGCTGTTATTATTAGCAGTGTCCGTACCTACCTGCAGTTTTTAGGTCAGCTCTAGGCAGGAACGGTAAGACGAGTGCAGAGCACGACAACCAAAAGAAGACCATTATTGTCACATGACATTGTATACTCATGCTTACTGTGAACCTGTGTGACAGAAAAAAATATGTGTGACTAATGAACTTGTAAAGTTCAACTTAATAAAATGCTACTACATGCAAGCGAAATAGAATTTATATACATCATTTGTAAAAAAAAATCTTTATTTTTCTTCAACATATTCAAAAATAAATTGATGAATTTAAATAATAATAAATAAATAATTTAAGTATTTATTCAACCTAATCATATCAATGATCCAATACCTGTAGAGCAGGATTGATAAAGCAGATAAATCAGAACATAAAGGAAATGGATTACAGATTGCAGTAACTAGGGCTCATATTCCTCTGGAGGTGGTAGACAGTAATCAGTAATTTGCCATAATGGGCCAAAGAAGTGTCCATTGCCAATTAATGTAATCTCAGAATACACACAGCCTAGCAGATCTATGATCTATAATCCAATCATCTTAACCCCTTCCTGACCGCATAATGCCGATAGGCGTCAAGAAGGTGGCTCCCCCAGGACCGCCTAACGTCAAGTCCTGGGGGCGGAGATTAGCGGGGATCGCGCATCCCTGCTGAGTTAAGCGGGGATGCGATCTAGTGCAGAGCTGTACGGGGACAGCTCTGTCTCTAAGCTGTCCCCAGGAGAGGCTCGCAAGCTGATCCCTCTCGTAGGCTGATGCCTATGAGAGGCGTTTGTGGGGATTGGCTGTTGGGGGGAGGGATAAAATAAAAAGAAAATAGACTTTTTTATTTAAAAAAACATTAATGTAACAATAAAATGCAGATCGAAGCAACAATCAAATGCCACCAAGGGAAAGCTTTGTTGGTGGCAAGAAAAGAAGGCAGGATTCATTTGTGTGCTAAGTTGTATGGCCGAGCAGCACACTACTAAAGCTGCAGTGGCCTGAATTGTAAAAAATGGCCTGGTCACTAGGGGGTGTAAGCCTGTGGTCCTCAAGCGGTTAAAGGAGACTTTGACTTAAAACCATTAGCCAATTAATTACCTGGGGTTTCTTCCATCCCCCTGATGTTCTTCATATCCCTAGCCATCATCTCTGCACAGTTCAACCGCTTTGGCCCTCTGAACGCTGCATGCGCAGCCCTGTGCTATGTGCGGCACAGTGCTATGCACCTCCTCCTACATCACATTTCCGTGGCTGGGAGCATTCTATGTTTGCACAGTAAGTAAAAATTGCTACTATGCATATGCAGAACGCTCCTGGCTATGGAAGCACAGGTGCCCGGCCAGGGCCACACATGTGCAGTACCTGTCAAACTAGCAGAATCGGCCAGCTTTCAGAGATGGACAGCTGAGGAACAGCGCAGTGTGGAATGATGGCGAGGGACCAGGAAGACTTCAGGGGCTTGGAAGAAGCCCCAGATAAGTAACTGGCCATTTTTATTTTTTTTTTATATATTTTTTTCCTTGAGTTTTCTTCTAGGAGATAATTTTTCAACTTCGTTTTGAAAATACCTTTTCAGAACTTTGCAAATGAAAAAATACCAAAAGTAAGTGAAAAAATACTATCAAAATTATTTCCTGGCTTGCTGGTGGTTTAAAAGGCATTTTATTGACAAGGGCCCATATGCAATTAACTTTCTCACCTGAGTTTTTCTCCTGAGTGGTATATTCAGAACATGTTACTAAAACATTTTTTAAATAATCAGCAAGCAAGAAAATACGCAAAATAATTTTACTATTAATTTTTCATTTACTTTTTGGAACTGTTTGAATTGCAAAGTTACGAAAAGTTATTTTAAAGAGCAGATGAAAACTTATCTCCAGGAGAAAAAGTTAATTACTGTATTTTTTTGGACTATAAGATTCACTTTTTCTCCCCCAAAAGTGGGGGAAAAAAGTCACTGTGTCTTATAGTCTAAATGCAGGGAATTCCTGACTTGTAAACACCTGCCAATACGGACCTCCAACCCACTACAAGGGGACTCCCTAAACTAGTCTGTGCCCATGCAAAGGAGGACACAGAGGGACACAAGAGTACAAGGGGACATGAGGTACAAAGGGGGCATAATCCACAAGATGCCACTTAACCATGGATGCACCAGGTTTAGTATATATACAGTATTTTTTCCCCTGGTTTTGTCCTCTAAACCTAGGTGCGTCTTACAGTCAAGAGCATCTTATAGTCCAAAAAATATGGTACATATGGGCCGAAGTGAATAAAAGCCAATGGGCCCGGTCCAATTCACTTTTTCTCGTAAGTTTTCTCCTAGGAGATAATTTTTATCTTCTGTTTAAAATAACTTGTGAGCACTCTGCAACTGAAAAAAAGTATCAAAAAGTAAGTGAAAAAGGACTGTCAAAATTATTCTAGTAGTATTTTCTTGTTTGCTGGTGACTTAAAGGGACTCTGAGCACCTCTCATGGGTATGCCTTTAAGCCAGATTACTTCCAACAAAGTCATGCTATGACTCCTCTGGAGGAGCCTCTTGCAATGGCCATGCGTGTCACTTCCTCTTCCTGCTTCATTCAATCATGCACTTCTCTAACAGAGCAGACAGGGGTGACCCGGAAGTTATAACATAGCCAAGATGGCAGCTGCGATTTTTAAATTGAAATCGAACTAAAACTTTTTGGTGTAGAACAGCGTCAAATGAAAGAGGAGAGCACAAGCTACAGAAAGGTATGCATCTTTAACCTATTTTGGTTTCTGGACGTAGAAACTACGTCCAGAAACCATGTGCGCTACCGCGCGCCCCCGCGGCCGATCGCGCGCGTGCACGCGCACTCCCGGCCGCGGATTCGGTAGTCAGGGAATCAATATATCGGGCTATGAAGCCCGATCACTGATTCCTCTCCCCCGCTGAAAAAGCGACAGCTTCTCTCGGAAGCTGCGCCTTTTCTGGCCGTTCCCTTCCTGATGCGCCACTCTAAGCGTGTGTTACGCTTAGAGTGACGTCATGTAAACAAACTCATGGTAATACTACACCTGAAAATGAAAATAAATTAAAATCAACACACATTTACATTATAAATCTATTGTTTACCCCCCACCCTCCCAAAACTACCTAAATAAAATGTTTACTATAAATAAAAAAAACCATTACAATAAAAAAAAAAAACATGTAAATATTTACCTAAGGGTCTAAACTTTTTAAATATCAATGTAAAGATGAAATATTTCTATATTTTTTTTGTTTTAAACTTGTTAATAGTGATAGATGCAAAATGGAAAAAATGCACCTTTATTTCCAAATAAAATATTGTCGCCATACATTGTGATAGGGACATAATTTTAACGGTGTAATAACCGGGACATATGGGCATATACAATACGTGAGTTTTAATTATGGAGGCATGTATTATTTTAAAACTATAATGGCTGAAAACTGAGAAATAATGAATTTTTCCATTTTTTTCTTATTCTTCCTGTTAAAATGCGTTTACAGTAAAGTGGCTCTTAGCAAAATGTACCCCCCAAAGAAAGCCTAATTGGTGGCGGAAAAAACAAGATATAGATCAGTTCATTGTGATAAGTAGTGATAAAGTTATAGGCTAATGAATGGGAAGTGAACATTTCTCTCGTGAAAACCACGGAACCTGAATGGGTTAAGTACTTTGCAGTACTGGTCGGAGTCTTATAGGCATACCCATGAGAGGTGCTCGGAGTGCCTTTAAAAGGCATTTTATTGATAATGATAAGATGTGACAATATCACCTAAGAGAAAACTTTGGAGAAAAAGTGAATTAGATCAGGCCCAATATGTATATATAATCTGTGTAATATATAAAGCTTTAGTAGCAAAGATGATATATCTATCCAAAAGGTTTGAAACAATACAGAAGGATATAGTAGCGGATTTGACTGATTTCAGTCAGATGACAGAACAAATCTGACTGAAACGGAAGCACTGTTCACATTTATAATGAGCGATTTTAAATACACCTGTGTGGAGACACTTTCAATGTAACAGAATATTTGGTATCACTCTGCCTCTAAGACCAACCTGATTCACTTTCAGCTGCTGTACAGCATTTGAACATTTTAGAGTCGGTCTACATGTTTATTATGTTTTATTTTGTTTTTTTCCTTCTTTTTAATAAACACCTAAACTGAGAGGGATATGAAGGCCGTGATAGTTATTTCATTTTAAGCAAATCTAAAGCGAAAAAAACATGATATAATGAATTGTATGGGTAGTATGGATAATGGTTAGAACATTAGCAACAAAGAAAAGAGTCTCATATTTTTATCTTCAGTTATATAGCTTTATTTTATAACATTGCATCATACTGTTGCGATTTTCAAACCACACTCTGTTTTTTAAGCTATACAACAAAACAGAAATAACGGCCTTTTGAACTTTCCTGCAGTAAAACCTTATCTCAAGCTGTTTCTCACTGTTTCTTGTCTGTTTAAGTGCTTCAGAAAACAGGACTGTATTTGACCCAGTGGGTCGGAGAGCTCAGAGAAGCTCTTTTGCATAGATACCAACTGAAGTTTTTTTTTAACTCTTCCTGTACTGGAAAACAATATGAGACTTTTTTCTTTGCCATCAAGGTTCTATTTCTTAGCTGTACTACACATACAATTCATTATCTCATAACTTTAGTTTTGCTTCAGAATTGCTTTAAAGGGAAGGTTCAGGGACTGTTGAAAAAAAATAAAAATCCGCATCCACTTACCTGGGGCTTCCTCCAGCTCATGGCAGGCAGGAGGTGCCCTCGGCGCCGCTCCGCAGGCTCCCGGTGGTCTCCGGTGGCCGACCCGACCTGGCCAGGCCGGCGGCCAGGTCGGGCTTCTTCTGCGTTCCAAAATGCGCCTCACGGCGGCGCACTGACGTCATCGGCCTGGCCAGGTCGGGTCGGCCACCGGAGACCACCGGGAGCCTGCGGAGCGGCGCCGAGGGCACCTCCTGCCTGCCACGGGCTGGAGGAAGCCCCAGGTAAGTGGATGCGGATTTTTATTTTTTTTTCAACAGTCCCTGAACCTTCCCTTTAAAGAGGCTCTGAAGTCTCCCTAAAATGAGTTTTTTTATTTTAAAAATCTCAGTAACATTATTGTCTCTCTTGAAACGCTGCAGAACCGCGGCTGAAAACCCCCTCGATCACCCCAAACCCAAGGGGGTACACTTTCTTGGTCGTGGATTTTGCTGCCGCCTCTATGCGCGTCAATCAGCGCGTATCTCCGCCTCTCCCCGTCCCTTTCAGTGAAGGAAGACTGAGAGGGGCGGGGGAGAGGCGGCGATCTGGGCTGATTGACGCGCATAGAGGCAGAGCTGCGCTGCCTCTATGCGGAAGGAGCCCGCAATTGTACCCCGTGAGTTTGCGGTGATTGAGGGGGTTTTCAGCCACGGTTCTGCGTCGTTTTAAGAGGGACAATAATGCTAATGAGGTTTTTAAAATAAAAACCTCGTTTTAGGGAGACTTCAGAGTCTCTTTAAACAATACCAGTTGCCTGGCATCCTGCTGATCTGTCATGCATCAGTAGTCTCTGAATCACACACCTGATACAAGCTTCTGTCAGAAACATCTAATCTGCATGCTTGTTCATAAAAATATTAGAGGCAGAGGATTAGCACGGCAGCCAGGCAACTGGTATTGTTTAAAAGGAAATAAATAGCCTTTACATCCCTCTCTTTTCAGGTGTTCTTTAATAATGATCTTCTTTTTCATTTTAGAAAGTTGTTTAGTTTAATTCTCTTTATTATATTTTTTTCTGAAAAGTCTGTGAACACGTTACTTTCTGAATTCCTCTCCCAGAACAAATGTTAGGTCAGACTTACTTGTTCCAGGGGTTAAAAAATGTACCCGTAGCCAGATGATCAGCATTGCAGACAAGCAAGTAACATTTCGGGAAGGAATTCGGAAATGGCAGCCTCCAGGATGCTTCAATTTAAAGCTTATATTACTTGAAACTTACTTAAAGAAAATCTGAACTGAACATTAAAAGTCAAAATAAGCATACACAAGTCATACTTACCTTTCATGTAGTCTACTCCCCAGTGTCTTTCTCCTGTCCTGCGTCCTGTTTGTTCACTGTGATCAAGGGAATTTTCCGTCCTCCATTTTGAAAATGGCCATTACCCCATAACAGCTTCCTGGTCAGCACACTGTTAAACTGTAACATCGCCCACTTGAGCCATAGGGAAACATAGACATTACCTGGTACATCAGTTTTCCTCTCAGCTATAACTGACAGCAACTGATATATTTCAGATCTGACTAAATATTGTCAGAACTGTAAGGGATTATTGTCAGAAGAAAATGGTGAGCTTCTGAGAGGAACTGATGACAAGGTAACTATGTAATGAAGTTACCTCAAGTGTTTATTTTAAATATTTCTACTCAGTACAGGTTCTCTTTAAGTTTAAATAACTGTAAATCTCAATGCTCAGTCTCTTTAAATAACTGTAATGCCAGCCACTGGTCAATTACAGCTTGATGATCAACCAAACCCTAACTGGAATCGAAAAGTTAATCAATCAAACAATAATCAATTTTTTGGCCATACACTAGGGTCGATTTTCGTTCCATTTCTGCCTTTAAATCGATCAGTTTCAGTGTTATATCACACATCCAAATCAATTCATACAACAACCCTATTGTGTGGAACGCCTAAATTGCTGAAAGCGCATGCATTGAAAAAAGGATCGATTAAAAGTCGATCAAACACATAATTGAAAACACTTGATTCTTGTTCCATTGATTGAAATAACCTGACCTACTTGGGCGATTTAAAAAAATTTGATTTACTATCGACCAAAATGAATTGATTGGGCATAAAGTTGTGTACTTGATTTTTATTAGATAATTTGTCGGTTTTAATAATTGATCAAATAAAAAAATATATATGTTCCTATAATTTAAAGTAGCCTTTCAGTAATAAATTATACGACGTTTACAGAATAAAAAACAAGATTTAAAAGATACATTTGCCGGTTTGGGAAATTTCTCTACTCACAATGAAGTGACTGCAGCTCTTCGTCCGTTGTTTGTCAAGGAATGCAGAGGAAGGTGGACTGGAAGTCTCAAGGTTCTTCTCTGAGCAGAGTCTAGTAAAACATGAAGTCCAAGAGGCTTATTTATCCTTGTGCCTTTTATAGGGACAATACAAGAGCTGTGTGATGCACACAACAAAGAGGTGGCTCTTATCTCTTCTCATACTTCACTACAAGGAGGTGCTCACTGTTTGTGACCAGCTGCGTCACACACACAGATTTCCCTCATAAAACCCATCATTCATAAGCGTTTATGGGGCAGATTTATCAAAGCAGATACAAGAAAAATTGGAGAAAAAGTGAAACAGTTGCTCAAAGCAATTTTTAGAGGGACGCTTATTGCCCACTATAAACAATTGCTTCACTTTTTCTTGAGTTTACCTTGTCTTGATAAATCAGCTACAGTGTCTACTATCCAGTTAATTCAGTCTCTCTCTCTCTCTCTCTCTCTCTCTCTCTCTCTCTCTCTCTCTCTCTCTCTCTCTCTCTCTCCCTATTTCTTCCTAATTCCTATCTATCTCTTTGGGCCAGGGGCATCATGTGATGGTATCCCAAAGTAAACATTTGATAAAGCCAACAACTTATCAGTATACACCCTACAACTCACCAACATACATTGGCCCATATGCAATTTACTTTTTCACCTGCGTTTTCTCCTCGGTGATATTTTCATACACTGTCATAAAATGCTATTTAAACCACCAGCAAGTAAGAAAATGTTCAAAATAATTTTTATAGTACCTCTTCACCAACTTTTTGGCACCTTTTCAGTTGTAAAATGCTGAAAATTTAGTTTACTGAGAAGATGAAATGTATCTACTAGGAGATAACTAAGGTGAAAAAATGTATTGCATATGGACCATTACCACCTGCTGAACTCACTGTATACATCTCCCTACTTCTTCCACCTCTAAACACTAACCACACCCTCTACTCCCATCTTGTATGCTGGTTCTTCCGCCAGCGACAGACACAAACTCCAGAGGGTCATCAGATCAGAAGAGGGGATCACTGGGAAACCCCTGCCCCTTTGGACCTCCTCCACAGATCCAGAATGCGCTCTAGAGCACTGAAGATTTCCAACGATCCCTCACAGCCAGGCCACCGCTTTTTTCAGTCGGCTCCCATCAGGCCAGAGATTTTGAGACATTGCCACAGATCCTCAAAGTATAGAAACAGTTTTTTGCCTGTTGCCGTCAACCTCCTGAACTCTCTTCACGCCCACCCACCTCACTAGAACTGACATACCATATTGCATGGCTGCATATTTGTACACATGGGGCTTGATTCACTAAGACAAATAGCATGCCTTTTCAAAGTTAGCACGCCTTATCAAAGTTAACACACCTTATCAAAGTAGCATAGCGAGCGTTACGAACCCACAGGGGCTCAGGGCAGGATGAGTGGAGCTCTCGTCATTGCCAATTAGCAGGCATAAGTTTGCTATGCTACTCTGATAAGGCGTGCTAACTTTGATAAGGCGTGCTATTGGTCCATTATGTTATTCCTGTTTTACTCTGCTGTGTGTGTGTGGAATGTAAATTTACTCTTTTGTGTCTGTGTATATCCTATTTTTTTGCACTAAAGCCCTGACCGTGCTGAGTTCAATTCTGAGCTCGACCCACTTGTGCTTGGTGAAATAAAATTGATTGTGATTATGATCTTCTGTGCCCACATTATGCATTCAACTACTCAATAGCCAAAGTGATACAACACCCCTAGGTTGCACCTATATAACACATCCTCCTATTTAACTCACACTATACATCTCCCACCCCCACAGGTGTGATGATTTTACGTTGTATATCCTTTTCCAACATCTTTCTAACTGTCTATACCTAAATCAGAATTATTTATTTGGCTAAATAAGTTTGCACAAGGTATTTGACTTAGCAGTTTCTTAATGTGGCTGGATAGTGTACTGGTTAAAGGCATCCAAGCAGCTTTTTTTCTGCCGTTTGTCCTGGTTTGTAATAGCTGTAGGAACTTTCCTCCCTCTGGTTCCCTCTTGCCCTTTTTTATCTAGGGGAAGGTAATCAAGTGTGACTTCTCTAAACTGTTTAAAGCACATTGTCCTATCCCCCCCCCCCCTTCCCCGCTGCTGAAAGCTTTTGTTAATTACAGCAGTCCTTACCTGCTGCCCTTTCTGCAGATGGCAGGTCATGGAAGTAGGGCAATAAAAGCCCCTAACAAACATTTAAATGTAAAAAGAAGAAGTAGAATGGATATTTTGTTAGTAATAATATACATTGTTAGCATGCATTTAGAATGAGCTATTGAAATGCCCTTTGGGGCTAAAATGCTGCCCAGTTCACTTTAAGGGCTCTGCAAGACTAACTAACATTGCTGCTGCCTATAAAGCGAGCCCTAGTGCCGCAGCCCTCAGCCTTTGAGTCCAACAGGAGAAAAGTGCAATATAAATGTTTTGTGTCTTGTCTTGTCTAATGGACACAGATAATATGATACACAGACAGACAATATACCTGTAGATGTTACAAATCAAAAATAACACAGGAGTTAAAATAATGGAAAACAAGACGAGGAACATTAATTTGCAGGTTTACAGCTCGGCACTGTAATGCTTTCATGTTCTAGTAGTTTCTAGTAGTTTGTTCTGGATGGGTTGGTGTTGTTTTGCATTAAGTAAGACTATCACCTTTGGGAAGAAACTGTTCCTGTGCCTGGAAGTTTTTGTTACAACTTGCTGGTATCTCACTCCTGAAGGTATAAGCTGGAAGATGGAGTGGCAGAGTAAAAGGGGTCATTGGTAATCTTGGTTGCTCTCTTTCTGCACCTGCTGGTGTAGAGGTCCTGCAGATGTCAGATTGTTTCTGCTGAATGGATGGTGCACTGCAGTTTTACTTTTTCTCAAATGGAGCATGAGTTTAACCAGACTGTTATTGATGATGTGAGGATGGTATAGATGATTGCAGAATAAAAATGCACCATTACTTTCTGTGGAAGGCCAAAGTTTTTCAGCTGTTGTAGGTGCTGGTGGTACATCCTCTGTTCGGTTTTCTTAATGATGGTGACAGTGTTCCTATTTTAGATTAATAAAGATTATGGCCTGAAGGCATTGGAATGAATCCACTTGGGTCACAACACATCCACTTATGAACTTATGATTGGGGAGGGGGGGGGGGGGGGGGGGCTGGGGACTAGTTGTCTTGAAATTTCAGTGACACTACTGATTGTCAGGCTTGTCTATACCTGCCTAGTAGCCAAAACTACAAAACCCCTGCAGGTAGATGTAGCATACAACCTGGCAAATAGCAATCACCATACACAACAAGGTAGTGCAAACACAGTATACTGGGATAGTCACCTGAGACCTAGTAGTGCAGGCAATCCAGATGAGTGTAGCAGGATAGGACTAGAGGTATAGAAGTCCAGGTAATTGTAGTAGTGGAAGCCGGGTTCAGGACAGGCAGCGTTCTTGCAATATCCAGTAACAAGCAAAGAGTCAGCAACAAGTAATTCATCCAAAGCGTAGTCAGGAGCAAGCAGGAAGAATCGTGGTCAGGGAATAAACAGAGGTTAGCAGCAGATATCAAATACAAGAGCGCTTTCCAGCAACAAGCCAAAGGCAGAGTGCTATCACAAGCAAAGACCGAAGCGCTCAGTAGATTCAAATACATGGGCTGACCAATCAGAACTCAGTGTGTCAGCTGATCAGCTGACACTCAGGGAGACACGTGGCTACTGCTACCTAGGCGGAGCGTGCACTGAGACGCGTCCTCCACTTGCCGCCCTGCTCGTGAGTCAGCGACAGGGACAGCAACAACATGTAAGTCAGCGGCAGGGACGGCAACAACATGTGAGTCAGCGGCAGGGACGGCAACAACATGTGAGTCAGCGGCAGGGACGGCAACAACATGTGAGTCAGCTGTAAGAATCTGAAATCTCAAGCCTGTGCATAGAGTAGGGATGTCTTGTCCGTGGCAATGTAATGCTGAGTATTCTTATAGCCACACATTTTAAGCAGTGCCTCTTCCGTTAGAGCAGCAAGTATACATATGCTTTATGGGTAAGGAAGGGGAAGAGCGATCAATTCCTCTGTTATCCCCACCACTGTCCTTCTGTTCTGTCGGGATCTCCAAAGCAAACTCTCCCTCCTACTCATGCAATGTCATTATGTGCAGGCACCAGTCTCCGCATCTCTCGTGAGAGTTCACTCTTCTGTGGGGAATGAACTTCACTGAGCCTAATGCTATCAACAGAATATGCACTCAGTGTATTTTGCAAAAATTGTTCACAAAAAAAAAAAAAATGACAAAATACAAAGGTTTAAAAAGGGTTTATAAACTTTCATTTTTCTTAGTTTAAAAACCATTTTTCCTTTGCATTTTCAAAATCAATTATCTCAAAAACTAAACTAATTGAATTATGAATTTTCCTGAAATTTTGCATCATAATTGCGAATTCCAATGCAAAATTATTATTATGTGAAACTTGTGCTCATCACTACCGTGATGAGCACAAGTTTCGCATAATAATAATTTTGCATTGGAATTCACAATTATGATGCAAAATTGTAATGCAAAATTTCAGGAAAATTCATAATTCAATTAGTTTAGTTTTTGAGATAATTGATTTTGAAAATGCAAAGGAAAAATGGATTTTAAACTAAGAAAAATGAACGTTTATAAACCCTTTTTAAACCTTTGTATTTTCAAAATCGATTATTTTAAAAACTATGTTTTTTTGACTTGTTCTCAATATTCCCCTTAACATACGTAGTAATTTTTGTGACGATAGCATGTATGGGGGCTTTGCTGTTAACCGCTAAATTCGGCACGAAATTATGCAAATTTTTTGCATAATTACGCAAAATTATGGATGGATTACGCAAAAACAATTGCATGTCCAAAGTGCGTATGGCTCTAATTGCAAAAATTACGTGAAATTTCGTGTAATTGTAATCAGCAGATTACAATCACTACCTTACAGTAAATTTAGTCATATTTGGCATCATTTTAACTGTGAAAATCATGAGAATAGATTTTGGGATTATATAATGCTGAGTCCTATGTCACATAAAAACTTAAAAGGCATTTTATTGATAAGGAGTGAAAATATCACCTAGGAGAAAACTTGAATTAAATAAGGGCCTAAATGTTTTTATAATTAAAATAAATGTGAAACCTACTTAAAAATGGTATATTTGCCCACATTAGATCTGTAGATATAAGCCCCAATAAAGTAGAGGCACTAGTGCTGATAGAAAACATCTGTCGTGCTCTCACAGGAACTCTTCAGCTCTCTCGTGTATGGTACAACATCACACACATAGGCTATCATTCACAAAGCATTCCCGCATGCGCAAATGCTTAAAATAGCTTACTTTACCGAGCACATAGCAAAATGTCTATTTATAAAGGCTGTTTCCGCATGAAAAGCTGACATTCCCGAGCAGAGCGATAAATTACCACCTTGTGCGGTGATTATCTTAAAAAATGTAACAAAATGTCAATTCATAAAGATTAACGCAAGCAGAATGAGGACGGGGATTACACCTCCCTTGGAAGCAGCGATAAGCAGGCGGAATACATTTAAGTGAATGGAGACAGACCTCCCAAGCAGCAGCAGAGAGAGCAGCGCACGGAAGGACTCAGGCAGCTTCTCTGTTTCCGCAAGCCTACCGGCAAGCCTACCGACAGCCTTTTTCGGGAAATCACCGCATTTGTATCGCTACTGGCAACATTTTTATGAATGACCACCCAGAAGTCTAAAATACCGAAAGCAGTATTTTTCCACACGGATTTTTGTTACCAACCACACTTTTATGAATGATAGCCATAGCCTACAGAGTGCTATCTCAAGGGCTACATTGCATTCATTCAAAAGGCGCAGAGTTTGACGGTAGTAGAATAGCGCTGATAATAGTGATTTTCTACTACTGAATTTCCATAGTGGAATATTGGTAATATTTACTATGAATTTATGATTTTACTATGGGTTAACCTATCGTTTGGGAGCCGGATGTGGCTCTTTTGATGGTTACATCTGGCTCACAGACAAATCAGTAGGGGTTGATTCACTAAGCTACAGTGCTCAAGCAGCACAGCTTAGTGTGGCAGCGCAAGTAACATTTTCAAAGTAGGCACACTACTGCTGTAGCATGCACTATTAACTTACTCGTGCTATCCCAAAACAAATGGCTGCTCCAATTGTCCCACCCTGGATCCTATCAGGTCCAGTGACTTTGTAGGATGTAATCCAAGCACTTTGATTGGCCCAATAGGCTGTCTGTCACTTGACAGGCAGCCTATTGGGCCAAAGTGAGGGGATCTCGTCCTACAAAGTGAATCAACCCCCAAGTCAGCTAGGTAATTGTACAAGCTGTTAGTTGTTGTTTCTCCTGGCTGGCTTTCAGGGAAATTGCTGATGTTGCTGAAACCCAAGAGAAACTGAAGACATGTCTGACATTTCTACTGCCCGGAGGATCAACTGTATACACATCCCTGAGTCCTACTGTCCCTGTTTGAAACATATTGTATGGCTCTCACAGAATTACATTTTAAAATATGTGGCATTTATGGCTCTCTCAGCCAAAAAGGTTCATGACCCCAGGGTTAACCTAACCCTACTCTCACACAGAACCCTCCGCTGGTGGTGCCTAACCCCCCCTAGTGGTGCTTAACCCTAAGACCACCCCCCGGTGGTGCCTAACCCTAAGTTCCCCCGGTGGTCTCCCTGCTGAACCTCCCCCCCTTCTTTAACTGCAAAGCCGCAATATGTGGCTATAAAGGTAAAATTGGGCACCCGATAGCACCCGATTAGCGGTAACAGTGGGCTATTACTGCAAAAAGGCTTGTGGTTATCACAATCGCCTAGGGATAACAAGATTGCGGCAATACACAGTGGGCTCTCCACGCCCGCTATGTAATGGTTCAGTCGTGTTATCCACTATGCGATTGTGATAACCTTTTTGCCTTAATGGCAGGGAGAGATAGAAAAAAGTCAATAGTTTATGTATTTTAACTCTGAGACACTTAACAGGCTGCCACTGAGCAGAGACAACAAAACATTCAATCTACTTTGTAAATGTTTAAATATAAAATAAAACCATGGTATATCTAAAAAAAAGTAATCTTAGGAGCAGAAGGATAAATACAATTCTTTATCTCATCAGTTTATTTCCGCCTCAGGTTCACGTTAAAAGGTGTGCCTCTGAAGACGCTGTAAAGCGAAACGGACGTTAGGCGGGCCGTAACCACCACCATGCCCCACAACCTCAACTGACCACAACGGGTATGTGCACTTTATTTGACACTATGCTATAGTAACTGTTAGCAAACTGGAAGAGCCAGCAGAAATAAAGCTCTTTTTATACCAATGATTCAGTGCCGGACCTTTATATCCCTACTTGCCGAGTGAGGAAAAGGCACGTCGCTGATCCACAGCACGCTGATCCACAGCACGTGCCACAGATCTAGGCCTTTCCCCCACTCCAGCGGAGTCGCGCAATGGGCAGCAGTACAACTACTCTACAACTACTCACCTGTCCCAGCGGCTTGGTCTCCGGAATCCGGTAACAACTTCTTTTCCATGCTTCTCCCCCTAGTGTCTGAGAATGAATCAGATGCTAGAGCTCTTAGCTTCTGATTCAGCATCTGAGAAGCCTGAAAGAGATGTCTGGGGGCTCCGGAAGCCAAGCAGCCGGTACAGGTGAGTACAGGTGGTTGTATTCCGCCCACTGCACGACCCTGCTGGGGAGGTCCGGGGGGAATAGTGATGGGATCACGGGTAGATAACTACTCGAATTCGTGATTCTAATGAGGCTTAATTGCATAAGCTGAGCGCATGGGAGACATGGGGGTTACTTACCCATAAGTCTGTCGGCATCTATGCATACCAAACGTCTTGCACGCGTACTATGGGGCGCGTATTCACTTATCTAACTATTAGTCCACCATATAAACTAACATACCGCACCAGATCGGGTGTTCCTGTTCTTCTGCTTTCTAGGAATCAAGTATTGGATCAGTCCATGCACATGATGAACCTCTGCACCAATCATTTCCAGGGACAGAAAGGCCCAGAAGTTGGAAGACTGCTACCAAAGGGGGAAGCTTGATGTGGAAGAGGGCTCTGCAAATGAAAAGTGAGGCTTCAAATGCGGAGCAACACATGGAAGAGGAGGCCTTCGTATAAATACGCTGGCTGGTCAGTTGGATGCTGGGCAAGCCGAGTGACGGATCACCCAGCACAGGGAAATCTTTGCTCAGTGTTGCAGTCTTGACCCCATTCAATTATAATAATGAATAGGGAAGCACTGTATTGCGCACACATGCATGAGGCAGTGTGTGTGTGGTGTAAGTGCGTGAGAGCACACTGCTATGCAGCACATTAGTGGGCCCATCATACAGTGTCTGATGGGAAGCAGGAAATATGGGCGCCTGCAGCTAATGGATAATTTGGTCCCCCCATAGGAACTAATGTAAATATTGGCTATTGAGTGCCAAAAGCAGACATTTTTTGGAACACGATAAATAGCGGGTGCCGGGCCTGTCCAATCAAAATTCTTCAATTTATTTTAAGGGCTTTTAGGGTTAGGCATCAGGAAAGGGGGATTTTAGGGTTAGGCATCAGGAAATGGGTGTAATGCCTGGCAGATCTCCTGCTTTCTTTCAGCTACTATGCCCCAATCTATAACCACCGTCTTAACTCTATGTGGCGCGTCCCTGTTTGAATTGTAGGTGTGGAAACAACACCTGCCCGACTTCGGTTACACCCAGGCCTTGGAGGTGCAAGGTATAGCAGCAGAGGCCTAGAAAGCCAGAGTACCACCAGAACAAACAAGACTATGCTGCTGGGTGATATTAGATAGTGGAAGAGGTTACACAGATCACCCCAGGAGTTA